>NW_021319642.1:61694-212909 GCF_001605985.2 Dendrobium catenatum | reverse complement strand
CTATCTTAATTAATACCTACAAATCAGTGCACCGTTCCAACTGTCCTGACCAAATCCAATTCAAGGTAATCCACTGAAATTCTACATCTGAATCCTTCTGCATGTGTCCGAGAATGTTTTGTATGCATGTAAAAGTCTACATGTGTTCTAAAAAAGGTCCCATATATCTATTTGCATATTCTTAAAAATCTTAAATTTTCCTTCTAAGGCGCTGCGGCACCGGAGTAGGTGATGTTGCGATGTTATGTTCGCTGGAATTTTAGGAATTAATACATGTTGGGGCATTGGGGGAAGTGCTGCGACATTGTGGGCTCCCAGAGGGAGCATTGCGGCACTCGCTTGATTGGGCGCCACGGTACTAGGACGAATTTTTATATTAAAAATATCATTCCCAACTATTCCACAAATTTATATTCTCTCAAGGGAGCAAACTAGAGAGAGAAGAATTCTAGAGAGAGTTTGTTTCAGGCCGCTTCGGATCATTTTCAACTATTGGCCATATTCTAAAAAATTACCTGGATTTATATAGGTTGTACTTATTTATCTTAGTTTTCAGAAATGCGAGAATTTCATAAATTTTCTAATTTAATTTATAATTCCATTAGTGGAAAACAAAGATAACTTAACATCTGCAAAATTTTACCACATAACTTTCTTTATGTTATAGATATGACAATTTCGAATATTTAAGTATTTTTCTGTTAAAGTTTTACCAGGTAAATTGGAATTAGGATTTTTGGCAAATTAAAAAATTATTCTGGTTCCCAAAAATAATTTGTAATACAATTAAAGCTTTAAAATGATGTTATGAAAAAACTTTGATAATTTGTTAATATTCTAAAGTAGTAAGTTTCTACTCATTAGTACGTTCTGCAGACTACCATTAAAACATTCTATTAAATTCTAGAATGAGTTTATTATGCTTCGTTTACAACAATGAAATGAACTATATGTTTATTTAATTGAAATGTGTGATTCTGAGATATGGTGAGCATGGAGGAAGTTCTATAATGATACTAAATACACATTATTGTATTATATACACATTCTATTTTCGTACTGGGCATTGGGAGTTATAAGGGTTTGTCTTCTGATATGTCAGCATGGGAGTCATAAGGGCTAGAATTCTCTGAATTTTATTCTAATAGAAGATATAAAAGCGTGAAAAAAAATTGATATTTTCTACTCTATATATGAAGTGCAAGTTTATTTACTTTCCTATATTGCTACTTACAATTCTAATAATGGCAAGCACTATTTTCTTCAATATAATGATTATTATGGACTGTTCTCAAATTCAGTTAAATTTAAATAAATGGTTTAATTAGAAATTTAGATCAGCATGTGCGATCTGCTGAGTTGTGTCGGATCATAGTTTATCAGTTGAGTAGAGTATGATCTTATCAGTCTGAGTCAATATAAGTCTTTCTCTTTTTTTTTTTTTTTGGTTTTTTTTTTTTTTTTTTTTTGGTAAAGTCATGATTAGTTATTTAAATAGATTTGTTATGTAGTTCGACCTATAACCATATACTGTAGTGTAATAGTTGTGTATATATTTTGATGAGAAATGAATGGACTTTTTGTGGATGAGTTATTTTCTGCATAATGGTAGTTTTTAGCGACTTTGTGGTTTGTTATTAAATTTTAATTCAATTTGAAGAAGATGGAAAAATATGAAAAAATTTCTCAAAACTCCGATCTTGGGCTGGCCTGCACAAGTCAACACGATAGGGCTTATTCTATCTGTGGGTCTTATTGGGTTAGGTTGTGATATCCCCTTTTGGTATCAGAACATTGATTTTTTAGAACTAAAATATAAAATAGAGCTATAGGAATTGATCTGTAAAATCAAGTGAGATAAATTTGGGTATGTATGGGCATTCATTTATGCTTGTTTTTACATACATGTGTGTTCAGCCATATGCTTTGTGTAATTATGGATCTGCAAGACCTAGATATAACAGATGGGCATATGTTAGTCAGGCAGTACCCATAATGTTTCACAATATGCCAGTCTGATAGCCTAGCTGATGGGTGAAGTACAAAGTAGGATCCTTTCTATTAGATTAGATGATATAGACCGACAATTGCATATTTTTCTGAGATTGAAGCATCCGAGAATTGAGGGAGCTGCTGAGCCCAGGGTTGTATAAGATTGACTGAGAAGGCTGGAAAAGACACTTGATGTTATGCAGTGTCCTACTAAGAGGAAGGTACCTATGGCCATTTTTTTGTTAGACATAAAGAATGAGCACTGGTGGTTGGGCCAGCAAGACGAGAAGTTTCAGGGAGGCTAAACTCCCTGATCAGTTGGGAGGAGTTTACTAATGTATTCCGAACATAGTTTGTACCACCTTTTGCACATCAATAGATGTAGGAGAACTTTCATAGGCTTGTCTAGGAACGCATAACTGTTATATATGCAGTATGAGGCTAAGTTACAACATTAACTAGGAATGCTAGTCTGCAGTTGGTTAGCACTCCTGAGAAGAATTATTATAGGTCTTTGAAAGGGCTTCAAGACAGTTTAAGATAGCCACTAGTTTCGTTCCCTATTTATGATTTTTCTTAGCCGATGGAGCGACCTCATCTAATAGATAATGATCTGATAGCTAATCAACAGTGGTGGGCTACTAGCAAAAAGTGGTATAGCGACGAAACTTCTGATAGTGGTAACTTCTCTAAGAAGAAGTGCAGGTTTGGACTCCCCGAGTTTAGGATAGGAGGAGAATCTGTGTTTGTAGCAATCCCTGATGGCATGGCGAGTTTTGATTTTGTTAGTGGGGCACCTATCTGTTGTAGTTATGGCAAGTGCACTTTGTTCAATGCTACTGGAAGACCGAACAGTGCTTCCAGTGTGGTTAGTTTGTACACAGGGTAGTAGAGTGTCTATAGGTAGTACCGGATTAACTTTTTGAGCCAAGGTCTAAGAGTTCTGCCAGACTTGTTGAGAGACTAAGGATAGTTCGACTTCATATGTTTACTAAGGGATATTATAGTAGTGGCAGTGGTTCTAATTCTATAGCAAGGAGACCACCCTCAGGTCAGAGCGAGTCTAGTAGTTTTGTTGCACTTGCTCTGATCCAAGCACGTGTGTGCAGTCTGACTCAGCATAAGGCTCAATATTCCCCCAATGTTGTTTAGGTACGACTTATATTTCTGATCAAGCCTATCATAATTTATTCAATTATGAAGCTAGTCACTCATTTATTTCTGAGTTTTACTTTAATTTAGTATACTTGCCTTCCGTATTATTGCCTTTTACGTTGTATGTTATCTTGCCAACAGGAGATCGAATGGTAGCCAGTAGGGTATGTTTCTGATATAGAATGGGTATGGGAAGGGGCAGGGCCGGCGGCATGGCTGGGTGCAAGTAGAGCTTGGGGTGGGGATTTAGAGCTTGCCTTATTAAGAACCTTAAATGAGGAAAGATTGATTTAAATCAAAACCTATTTAAAATTCAAATAGGTTTGGTTTAAGTAACTTTCCTAAAATAAAACGAGGTAGATTATGGAAGAAATTTCAAATTTCAAATTAAAGAAAACAGAATTTATTGTTTTCCTATTGTGATTTGCATCCCATAAGGAAAGCATTAAGGAGTAATTCGAAATTTGGAGGCAAGGGAGAGGGGCCGGCCAATCAAGAGGAGATTGGGGCCAAATTTGGAAGAGAATTTAAAGAGGGCATGGACATGGGGTCGGTTAAGAGAGGGGACGAGGGGGGAATAGGGGTGTCTAGGTTAAATGTATTTGGGTTAGGGATTAATTAACTAATCAATTTCAGAATTGATTAATTAATTGAATGAAAGAAGTTTCCAAAATTAATGTAATTAATGAGGATGTATTTGAAATTCAAATTAGATTAATTTGAATTTAAAATTCTTCCAAATTAATAAAAACTTAAATAAGGAAAGAGAGATTTTTGGAGGGAAGTGGGGTTAGGGAAGGAGGTGGCCAGTAGGTGGGTGGAGCCTTGGTGGATTTCAGCTAAGTGGAGGGAGGAGGAAGGGAGGGGCTAGTGTAGGCCGATGGTGTGGAGGTGATGGGGTGAGAAGATCGGCGCCTTGGTGGAGGGCTTGAGGAGGTGGCGGTTTAGAGAAATAAGGAAAAACAAAACAAAGAAAAAAAAAATAGAACCGCAAGCCTTTGACTCTTCCGAAGATAGACGAGTGATGCGTTGCCCTTCACCAAGGGACTTCAAGGCACAAGCCCGGACCCATCCTGCATTTGGTGGAAACTACGATTCCCTCCATAGGGATTCTCACTAACATCCTCCCAATGAACAAAAGTGCATAACAAAATTTTATTAAAACTTCATCATATCATTACACTAGCAAGGGACTTTATATATAGGCCTCATAAATAAAATAAAAAAACTAAAATAAGACGATCATGCCCCTAGGGCTTACATAAGATTAGACCCTTAAGTAATGGTAAAAATGAAAAATGCATAATTACAATAAAAATTTAAGATAACTTAGGATGATCATGGCCGTCGATCTTCATCTCCTTCTCGGATAGGCATGGACGGTTGGATGTCCGCATCAGTTTATGTTACATAGAAATATCTAATAGGAAGTGGAAATTTAGTCTGATTGTGTTGTCTATATCTAAATTTGATATCATTTTGGGCATGGACTAGTCGAGTCGATATGAGGCACAGATTGATTATTTGAAGAAAACAGTTACTCTAATTCTGGGTAGTGAGAGTTGCCTATTTAGGGAGTTAGAGGCGTGTTGTCATGTCTCATTTCTTGCGTGAAAGTTGATAGGCTACAGAAGAATGGTTGTGTGATATTTATGGCACCTATGCATGATAATAGTGTAGATTCTGGTTCTTTTTCTGATATTGCAATAGTACAGGAGTTTCCTGATGTTCTTCACGAGTTAGTGAGTCTACCTCCGAATGGAGATATTGAGTTTTGTGTTGATGTATTTTTGGGTGCTGCTCCGATATCTAAGGCTCCGTATAGAATGTCATCTAAGGGGCTTCAAGAACTGAAAGTATAGCTCCAAGAGTTGGTTGACAGGAGATTTGTCCATCATAGTGTGACTCCGTGAAGAACACCTATTTTGTTTGTGAAAAGGAAAGACGGTACGATGCATACTTGTATCGACTATATGGAATTAAACAATGTCACTATTAAGAACACGTAACCTCTGTTAAGGATCGATGATCTATTTGATCAGCTTGCAGGATCCTCTATATTTTCTAAGATCGATCTGAGATTTGAATATTATCACATTAAGGTGAGAGAAGCAAATGTGGCAAAGAATGCTTTCAATACCCGATACAAACACTATGAGTTCTTATTCATACCTATTGAGATGACTAATGCATCTGCAGTTTTTATGGATCTGATGAACAAGATATTCTGAGAGCATCTGGATTTGTTTGTGATCATTTTTATAGATGATATTCTGATTTATCTCTGAGAAAAAACACATAACTCATCTGAGGATTGTTCTGGAGACCTTGAGATAGTATCAGGTATATATTAAGTTCTCCAAGTGCGAGTTCTAGTTGTTGAGTATTTCTTTTTTGGGGCATATGATAAGCAGCACATGTATTTATGTAGATCCCCAAAAAGTTCAAGTTGTTCTTGATTGGCTAAAGCCTACTACTGTATATGATGTACATAGCTTATTGGGCATGGGCGATTATTATAGAAAGTTTATGAAAGGATTCACTCTGATATATGCACCTCTAACGAGACTAACTCAAAAGTAAGTTGTTTTTATTTGGACATCTGATTGTGAAGCAAGCTTTCAAAAGCTAAAGGACTGTTAGACTTCTTCTCCAATTTTGACTCTTCGATCTGGTACAAAGTGATTTTAGGTATTAAATCATGCTACAATGAAAGTACTTAGATGTGTTCTAATGCAATACGGGGAAGTCATAGCTTATGCCTATAGACAGTTGAAGCCACACGAGACAAACTATATGACACATGATTTGAAGTTTGTTGTTATTGTATTTGCTTTAAAAATCTGAAGATACTATCTATATGAAATCAAGTGTGAGATTTTCATTAATCATCATAATATGAAGTATATATTCACTCAGAATAATGTGAAATTGAGGTAAAAAGATGGCTTGAGCAAATTCAAGATTACGATTTGATTATTCAATATCATCCTAGTAAGGCGAATTTGATGGCAAATGCTTTGAGCGGAAAGTCTTCCAGGATATCGAGCATGTTGCTTACATCTGATGAATATTTGATTCGGAATATGGAAAGATTGTAGTTATAAATGATTCCTTCTATTGATCAAGATTCTAGAATTCTGGTTGAGATGATCATTCAACCATCTCTACAAGAAAAAGTTTTGGAAGACCAAAAGTCATATACATAATATCTGAGATTGATTGATCAAATCAAGTCTGGTAAAAAATTTCAACTGCCAATATCTGATTTTGATATTATTTTCTACAAGAACAGATTATGGGTTCCTAGTTTCGGAGATCTGATATTTGTTATTTTGCATAAATCTCATCATTTAGGCTACACTATTAATCCAGAAAGCAATAAAATATACAGTGATTTATAAGGTATGTTCGATAACCCGAATTAGAGAAAGATGTGACAGATTTTTGCTAATTGTGAGTCATGTCAATTAGTAAAGGCATATCATCAATGACTGGGTATTCTAGAGTGAAAATGGGAAGATACAACAATATATTTTTCTACAGGATTTTCTCGGTCGAGGCAAGGGCATAATGTCATCTGGTTTGTTGTAGACTGTCTACTAAAATCTGCATTTTATTCTGATCTGACAGTCTGATTCAGTGGATAGATTGGCTTAAGTATACATGCGTGAAATTATTTGATTACATGGGATGTCGAAGGTGATTGTTTCTAACATAGATGGCATGTCTACCTCCAGGTTATTAGAGGAGCATTCAACAAGGTCTAGGCACTAAACTATATTTTCGTACAGATTTTCATCCACAGAATGACAGACAGTCTGAGAAGACTATTCAGGTACTAGAAGATCTTCTAAGATTGTGTTCTAAATTTTGGCCATATCCCTCTGGTTAAATTTGCCTACAATAACAACTTGGGAGGATCATATCCCTCTAATTTATGGTCTTCTATATTCATCATAGGTATGGCCCCATATGCAGCTCTATATGGTAGTTAATGTAGAACCCTAATGTCTTTGACAAAGGTAGATAAAAGGAATCTGATAGGACCAGCTTTGATTGATGAGGCTATGGAAAATATCTATCTGGTTAGGGATAGATTAAAAGCTATGCAAGATAAGTAGAAATAGTACTATGATGTCAAGCACGAAGCAGTATAATTTTAGGTGGGAGACTTCGTATATGTGAAAAATAGGCTACTGAAATGCATCAATAGATTTGGGAGAGAAGGGAAGTTGAGTCCACAATATGTTAGAAGGGAAGCTGAGTCCAAAGTATGTTGGACCCTTCGTATAAAAAAAAAATCACTTTTCTCAACCATCTTACTAAATAGACATATTTCCCCATGAATGACAATATTTAAAGAATATACAATGCTTCAGTTTTTTTCATTTTACATAACTAAGATGAATAATTCAAAATACATAACTCCTTACAATGATCCAATAAGACAGGTCCACTAACTCCAGCCTCCATAACAGGAGAGATTATTCTGTGTAGTGTCCGAACTGTCCGGAGGTCAATCCGGATGCGCCACGTCAACAAATGCACCGTGTATTCGTGCATTGGGTGACATGGCATGTCTGATGGACCACCGGACGTGTCCGGTATTGCATTGGGTGATGTGGCGCATCCGGACACCGCACTCAATAATTTTTCCTAGAACAGCCAGTTCTAATCCAATTAGAGCTCTGAAGAAAGCCTGGAAGAAAACTGAAATTACGTAGTTTTTTTTTTTTTTTCATCCTAAGGCGTCCGTAACATTCATACAGAGATATATATAACCCAAAAATGCAGAAATTAACTAAATAAAGAAAAAAACATGTGAAAAGCAGAATTAACCCAGCAAAGCAATTAACATTCTAAATATACATAACCAAGTATTACATTTGAATCAAGCAATTAAGAAGAAAATAGTTCACACTGAAAAATTTAAAAAAAAAAAGTAAGAGGTTATTACAGAGGTAGGCAACCCGAGGAGACTCGCTCTCTATCTCATTGGCGACTCGAAGGAAGCGCCGAATCTCGGAAACCATAATGGGTGGTAGCTTCTCACTGTCAAATGGCTCCGGTGAGTAGCGGGCAGCCCTCGCCCGCCCCGGGAAGGGCTGGGAGGAACTGATGACTGGCCTATGGGAAGGACCCTCGGGCACGATCTCCTCCATAGCGTAGACAACTCGCGATGTGGAATCCATGTCGATGGCTCGAAAGCTTTCCAACTATTTCTACCTCCGATCCCCATGACTTTTTGAGTCTCCCCTTCTTTCCTCCACTTTTCTTTCTTTTTTGCTACTGCTTTTCGGAGGCTGAACTTTGCTTTTGGCTGAACAGAGGGACGAGATCTTTAGCTTTAATTTCCATGATCTCACCTTTTCCGTTAACTGATATCGCTATCGCCCGAAGGAAGGAAGAGCATGCAAACTCGATGTACACAGTGGAGCTGGAAATAAATGAGTTCAGGGAGGGAATGACCAGAAGTCTGTTGTGGATGTTTGGTTTGCTCATGCTTTATATTAATATTTAATACAAAATAAATAAAAACCATGAGTTATAAAATTTTGACTAGTTTTAAGCTTTGTTTCAAATGCAATATAATTCATCAATTTATTTAAATTTCACACAATAATTTATTTTTATGTATTTTAAAAATGATTAAGTTGATTGATTTTTAAAGAAACTATCAACTATTTGCCACTCGCAACACCAACCATCAGCTCAGGTCACCCAAAGCCACTCATCCTGCCACCATTGTCGGTTGGCATTGCCTCTGCTTGCCACAGCCATTTAGCTTCATCATCGTTGACCTTCAATCGTCCTCGATTGCCACCACCATTGGTTGGCACAACTTGCCACCATCCATCATCCGCTATTGCCAACCCCACTATTGTCATTGTGAGTCTCTAGCCTTTACATTGAATTTATTGTACTTAAAATCAAATAAAAAAAATCTTCTACAATTATTTTACACTTAGCCAAAATAACTTTAAAATATCACAAATACATTATTCATTTTACACCATATTCTTTTATCATGTATTCCTTTTTTAGCAAATCAGATGGCCTTTAAATTCATTTTCAATTCAAGAAAAAACTTGACTTTATGTCTTATAATACCCAAATTTGAAAAAAATATAAACATCGTTTGATTATTCAGACTAAAATATGCTTGAAAGTTTTATTCAGACTAAAATATTCTTGCCTTTTAACAAATTGAGTTAGAAACAATTATTTGATCTTTTGATTATAAGAACTCCTTGATCTTTTTCTTCCCATCACATTATCTATTTCCAGTGCTTGTAGTGTGTTCGTCTTTCACCTATGGTGAAAATTCTTGATAGCAATCTCTCTCAAACTATCAAATTTTTTATTTATATTTAAAATTGAAAATAAGCTTTGCACTATAAACCCTAAACTTCTTGGCCATTAAACTTTAGTTTACACTACAGGAAATTCATCATTTACCGGCGGTCTGGACCGACGGTTCTCAAGCTGACGGTATTAACAGCGGCTTAACCGGCAGTGTGACTGCCGGTTTTTACCAGCAGTGTGACCGCCGGTTATGTAAATTAATGCCGCTGAAAATAGAGGCAATCCGGAGACCGCCGGTTACACCGTCGGTATTAAATCTTACAAGCGTGTTACCGGTGGCTTGAACAGCCGGTGTAAAGTAAATTTATTTCTGGCTTGGACGCACGAGCACTTAGTTTAGGCCCTCTTAGATTTTTAGAATTGGTTTGTTTACTGTTTTATGCATTCCATGCATGTTATCCTCGAGGGTTAGTCCAATACTCTATTTAAAACGTACTTAACGTAGTGACACCCTAAGGATAATAATTAAGAACCTGTCCAACTAACTTAAAATAATTATAGGAGTTAGGATAGAATATCGATTGACATGAAAACTTCAAAATTTAAATTTAGTGACATTTTAAACCTCCCATAATTTTCTAGGAATTTTTATGACTCTTTAGACCCCTTAATTATTAAACCCTAATTTACTCGTTAATTAGGCCCTAATAATTTCTGAAAATTCTAATAAATTTATTTCAACTTAGAAAATTACCCATAATAGCTTGAACTCTCCATAATTCAGCCCTTAATCATAGACAATTAGGGTCCTTTAATTAGACTTTAATATGAGCCTTAATTCAACTTTAATTAAAAATTACATGTTTCCCCAAATAGTTGGAAACACCTCCTTAGGTCATTTCTGACCTTTGGAGATGATTCCAATCAGTTTAGAGTTTATTTGGATCAAAATTATAAAATTACCCTTTATTAAACAATTTTAATAATTCATTAATTACCTAAAACTTCTAAAATTCATAACTTGACCTAGAGAACTTCAAATATGGCAAACTCAAAGCCTTACTACTTCCCTTAGGGCCTAATATTTAACTAAAATGTTAGAACCCCCAAAACTATCTTGTTTCCTATAGCGACCTTTTGGACCCCTTAGCCTAGCGTATAAGAGGACTCGAGACTTTTCAAAATTGGCTAATATAATTTGAACTTTAAATATCTCTATCCTAATCATTAAAATGGATCAAAAAACTAAAACAAACTAAAACTAATCTTAATTCATTAATATTTAAACTTCAATTAAATTTTTATTTCAGACCTTCAACAAATCTGAACTTTACACCATTTGAACTAATCACCTTATATAAGACCTACCCAAAGCCACACATACATACTACACACAAATAGATATGCTAGGGCACCACTTCTAGATCTAGGATTAGAGCTGGTGTTTACTTTTTTTGGTTTTCTATAATGATCTTACTTATGGAACGAATGTTAATTTATTTGATTGCTCTGACTTGTTGTGGTTATTATTTATTTCTTTATTATGCTTTATATGCTTTACTTATATGATTTGTGTGTTAGACTGCCATGGGTTAGGGTCGCTTTTATACTAACTCAATCTTATGCAGGTGGTCAGGGTCATGCAGCGCTAATAAAGGGGGGCCGTAATCATTAATGCTTTAATACTAACATTATCTTCTACAGATGCTCCAGAGACTACATAGCCCCCTTTAAATTAAAAGAGCGTGGCCAAGCTTGTTTACTTCTATTTGGGATGATTTTCATCAGGATAATCATGCAGGTGTTTGAGTCTAAATTTTCTCTTTTAAATGTAAAATAATTTGATGTTTATTGAGTTGTGAAAAACTTAAAAGTCTAGCATTTCAAATATAAGGTACCCAAAGAGAATAAGAAAGGCCCCCTATTGGGGAATTTCTTAATTATTTGGGTACCCTTTTGGAGGATGAGCCATACGGAGCCCGAAGGAGATGATCCAAAGGGAGATGACCTGGAGAAGGATGATCCACTAGAAAATGGAGACTTGAATAATAAATGCCCATCTTTTAAGACTTGCATCATTTAGTAGGATTAGAATCCAAGATGTTGTAGGTGGAGCCTAGCCACCACTACTTTTCTACAGACCCTTGTTATACTTATACGACACTTGTCGTGGACTTTATTTTGTTGTGTTATCTCGATTTATATCGATGTGTTTATTTTTTATGCGTATTAGAATCACCCTGCTTTTTTTAGGTTTCTTACTTACATGTGTGTGGCCTGATTTGCGCTAGGCTCTCTAGGATAAAAATTATTTTTCTACTCGCAATTAAATTTTAAAATTTTAAGAATTAAATTATATAGAAACTTAACGATCTAGGGAATAGCTGGAACCATCCGAGATCGCATGCATATTATTGTATTTTTTTCTTTCTCCTTGCTATAAGACATCTCCCCGCCTGCGGGTAGAGCTATGATAATATGGCATATAAGGATGAAGTGCCAGATCTAGGGAGGCCTAATCTTTTCTAAAAAATTATTTTTTACAAGCCAATTTTTTTAAAATCTGAAGCATACATGATTTATATTTTTCAACTAGTATGCATTGTATTAAAAACTAACTAAATTAAAATTTAATTGCATTAGCTATAGGATCATTCACCCTACATAATTCCAAGGCCAATTAGGAAACTCTCTAGATGTCGGCCTTACTTCCAAAACATTCAACCTACCTACCTATCTTTCATAAAGACTAGACAACATGGATTTTATGCGCTTAGGTGGTTAGCTGGCTTTCCTTTTCAGGTATGGTATAAGCCCAGGTTCATTAGTTAGGACACGGATGTTAGTGTTGGGTAGAACACTAAACTCACCTTAATTAGATCTAGAATTCGAGGCTACTACAATGGGTGTCTCGTAGTATACCTAAATAGTGGGTAAGTTCATTCTCTTCAGAGACTATAAATCCTATTTATCCATATCACACAGATGACACCACCTCTATCTTTCCCCTCTATATGTCTTGAGTGTGTGATTTTTTATTTCTCCTCAATTGCCTCAGCCCCTTCGAGTGTGGATCTTAACTGTGCATGATAACTAAGCCATTTGAGCCACCTTTCTTTCCTTTTGAGAGAAACTTCCTAGTCTCCCTTTGTGTACCAATCTCCCTTGTCTTGAAAAGAATAATATTATATCCTTAATCAAGAATTTTCTTGAGCCCTAGGCTCGAGATGTAATTAATCACGGGGGCTTGAGCCCGTGGGAAACGAAACTCTACCATCAAATAAACCCCACTCGAGCTAATGTATTGGGTGGAGAAACCCATTATTTTTATCATGTAATATATATTACTACCCATCGTGGTGCGTTGGTGAGAGCTTCTATCCTCAATGTTTAGTCGTATGTACGATCTAATCTGCCCTTCCATTGGCCCGCTTGCGAGGAGTACGAAGGCCTACAATCGTCTCTATCCATCGGGGTGGTGCGGTCGTATCCTCTCTGCACTCTACAATTGAGCGGTGTCCTTTCAAAGATCCACAGTACTCTACTTGAATAATTTTGATAATTGCTTACCACAACTCTTCTAATCTCCTTTATTTTTGGACCAAAGATCTATATGTTGCTCTTACAAATAATGAACTAGATATTCTTGAAAATTTAGATGTTCAATCCCTTCCTTCATTTTAAAATATTTTTTATTAAATATTACCTAAACATGAATGTGATAATATTGAGATTAATCTCCACCATTTGAATTCTTTAAGTATTCTAGGCACCATCTATAAATGAATATAATTAATACTATGACTTGATTTGATTAGTTGTGCTATGATTTGAATTAAGAGAACTCATACAATATGATCCATGTATTTTATGATTTAATATATTAAATTTATTTGCAAATATGATTTATAATATAAATTTAATTCTAATTCAATTGTGTGCGTGTGAAAATCATTTTAACTTTGATCAATACTTTTGATTCAAAAATATAGGACTGAAATATAAAAATATTTTCTTATTGAAACATGTACTCTTGTCATTACAATTTTTTTGTAGTAGAGATGGTTTGGTCATAAGCTTTAATTTTAGTCATAAGCTTTTTCAGAATTGAGTTATTGTTTTTTATTTTTTGAAGCTCCTGTTGAACAAATTAAGATTTACGCTTACTTACAATAAAAGAATAGTTTTAACTGAATTATATTTGTTCTTATCCAAAGTATAATTTATATTTAAGATTGCATAGTTAGTAGATTCCTTAGATGTTTATGGTATATAGTTTTCTAAAATGGAGGCAATATTTTTTTTTATGAATTTTTGCTAAAAAAATAATATTATTTTGAAACATTAACAAATATTTTATATATTATAGACAAATTTTAATAGCCCCCTTAACATATAAAAGAATAAAGAAGAATTATCATTTGTGGGTCTCAAGTCACTTGTATGATATTTTCACCTAAATCCACAAGTTTAAGGAGAGGCCCTCATGGATTAGGATGTGCATGTGGGTTGACCTCTTAGTGGCTCAAGTAACCCTAGAGTATGCATTTAAAAGAGCCCAAATAAATTAAAATGGTCTTTTAATTATAGGGGACTTGTGTACCTCCTTCCATAATGGAGCTTAATTTCACATGTTGAGTATAAGAGGTAATGGACATGTGGGTCCAGCTTATGGAAGCCAGAGTATGCATATAAAAGAGAGAAAATCAAATAAAGTGGGCTTCTAACTATAAGGGGCATGGATATCTCTCCATAATGACAACTTACTCTAGGACACTTAGCATAGGAGGAGGACGACACATACATACATACATATATATAAGAAATATAAATTTGATAGAGTTGCAAATACACACTCATCAAAGGCAAGTAGACCAATAGTGGGTGTGTGTTAGATTAGAATGAGTTTATATAGGTATAAATGATTTATAATAAAAATTCTATTATATAAATATCATTAATATTGATCCTTTATAAGATGAAAACATGCACCTCAGATATCAAGAAACTCGAAGTTCTACAAGAGAGGGATCTTCAAGTAGATCATCTTAATAATTAAATTTTAGATTATAGAGTTAGATAATTGGAAGAAGGAAGAAACAGAGTTTTACGGCTTACGCTTCTAGGGCATATCATATGATGCTCAATTCAGCTATAATAATTTACGACAGGTTGGTCTGGTGGGAATTTTTGGCAGACGGTCCATTGGAAATTCCACCAAAAATTTCAGCAAAAAAATTCTGCCAGAATTTCCATAGATGATCCTTGAATTTCTTATAGTGAAAGCTATATGGATGATTGAACGCATGGATAGGTGATATCAATATTTTAATTGCTATATATTTTGTATGAAACATTCACTAGATACTATGCCCAAAAATTATTGAAAGACATTTTGTTGGATTTTATTAGCAGGATACTAGACAAAAAATATACCAACAATTTTTAATGGAATTTATCATTGGTAACTATCAATGGAATTGTTGGTTGATCATCCACCACAATCCCATGAATGCAATTTCAGTGAAAAACTCAATGGATAATTTTTTTGATGGATATTCAATCATATAAAAGTATTTTCACTATGGCTTTTACACGTATATGTAAAGTCATAAAAAAATGTCATTTTATGACAAATTTTTCATGTTTTTAAATGACTATTACATTATTAATATTAAAAGAAAAAGTATGTATAAACATATTAGCCATTACTAATTATGAATGAAATAATAAATTATGGCTTTGTTAACTGAAGACAAAAAAATGTAGTTTATTTTATGGGTAAAAGACAATAACAGTAACAGCAACATCATCATCAAGCTTTTATTTCAGTACGTGAGGTTGGCTACATAAATTCTTTTTCACCAATCTCCTATCAAGAGTTAAGTTATCATTTAAATATAATAAAAATGGTTATTTTTGATACTTTCTAACCAAGTTTTTTTAGGTTTACCTCTAAATTTCTTAACATTAGCTGGTTCTAATATATCTACTTTCCTAACCAGGTCATCAGAAGGCCAACATTTTATGTATCCAAACCATCTAAGATGACACTCTAATATTACCTGCCATTGGAGCTTCTCCAACTTTTTCATGTATATACTCGTTTAGCATTATGTCTTTATGTATAAAACCAATCATCCACTCGAGCATCCTCATCACTACAACACTTCTTAATTTTATGCTTCTATTTTAAAGGCCAATATTTTGAGCAATAAAGCATTGTAGGTCTCACCACCATGTTATAAAATATTCCCTTAAGTTGGAGGGGCACTTTTCTAATACACATTAGGCCCAATGCATTCCTCAACTTCAACCATCTAACTTGAATTGTACTAATAATATCCTCATCTATTTCATCGTCACTTGGAAATAGTAGAAATGTGATATCTAAAACATACACTCTTAGGTTCTAAGGTTGACCTTTATAATTCATGTTTTATGTCAAATCCCTCTTTAATTAGTCCTATAACAAGAAGAATACCAACAACAAAAAACATATACAGTGGCACATCCTTTTGCAAATGTCTAGTAAGAACATCCATAATTAAAGAAAAAAAAAAGAAGAAGATATGGGCTTAAAGGTGATCCTTTATGTAATCCAACTGAAATTGGAAAATACTTGGTCTAACCACCTTGTATTTGAACACTAATAAAATCTTATTTATGCATATCATTAATGATGAATATACCTATTATTAACTCCTTTCTTTTCTAGACCTCTTCATAGCACTTATCTTGAAACTTTATCATATGTTTTCTCTAAATCAATAAATATATATCATACGTAGATGCACCTTACACTCTCTATACTTCTCCATTAAACCTCTCAAGAAATGTATGTCTTCCATAAAAGACATATCGGGCATGAACTCAAATTTATTTTTAGAAATATTACTATAAAATAACCTATAATTAATTACTCTCTTCTATAATTGTAATATATGGCACATTTACTTAATTCCTCTCTAATTCGTACACTCTTGTGCATAACCTTTATTCTTAAAAATAGGAACCAACACACTTCTCCACTCATCTGATATCTTTTAAGAATTCAAAATAATATTAAAGGTTTAGTAAGCCAAAAAATTCCTTGATCTCCTAAGCGTTCCAACACCTTTATTGAAATATCATCAAGTCTAACTATTTTTTCACACTTCATTTTTTCTAAGTCTCTCTAACGTACTTCAATTTTACTAATATGAAGATATCCTTAAAAATATCTTTTTTTTTTTCATTTAGGATGTTAAGGTCACTAAAATTCATCTTATTCTCACAATCTTCATTAAAAAATATATCAAAATATATAATCCAATTATATTGAATATCCTCTTCTAATACAAGCTCTTTTTTATCCTTATTCTTAATACTCGTCTATTTTGTACACATATCCAAACCTACTTGATGAGATAAACACTTATAATATTAATAATAATCTTTATAGCTATAATTCTATATTTAATTCTATTAAGTTTTATAATATTATCCCTTAATCTTTTATTTATTATCACACCTATATCATTTTTAGTATAACTCCTACTTGAATACCATAATTTAAATCCTAAACTATCAACGTCCTTAGCTTTTTCCCCAACCCATTTAGTTTTCTAAATGCATAGAATATTTATCTTCATATAAATCACAATATTTATTAATTCTATTAATTTGCTTATAAGAGAACCTATATTCCAAGTCAATATCCTAATTCTAATTTCAAGGAATAGATTCTTTTCCCACATTCATCCATAATGTGAGAACCCTTGCTTATTTTGCTCTGCACTAAGATACCAGTGTAGTGGTTTATGCATACTCTTAACTATATTCAAGCCATACAACGCATCATTTCTAAGGAATTCCATAGCATTAACATAATTATGTAAATGATTCATGTCATGATTATCAGACAAATTTTATGTTTGTTGTATACTACCTAACGTAACCCGCCACTTTTCTCATCCAGGACTGGGGACTTGATAATGAGTGTTATATTATGGGTAAAAGACAAATTATTTATATCACAACCATCCTTACAAACTTTATAAACACTGTAATAAGTTTGCAATGCTCATGAATAATAAAATTAATTTAAAAACTAGTATATCATCGTCATCATCATCATCATTAACCTTATTGTACCTATTTGGGTTTGACTTCATGAGCTCTTTCTTTTTTTTTTTCACCTATTCTTTCTAAGAGTTGTTAAAGACACCAAAAATAATTTCTAATATCTAAGTCTTAGGATCTTGCTTCAATTCATCACGATGAGATTTCATCTTGAAAATCTATTGCCTTATTAATTACTCATTCTCTAACCTTAAAGCATCTTTGGTTACTTTATTGTAAGTCTTTCCTATATTTTTTGTTGCTGTCTTTGCACACATACAATGTGATAAGAGCTCATCCTCAATAGTGACTAATAGAATATAGGTAGCCTTATCATTTTTAAGTTTATATTTCTTTAATTCCTTGAACATAATAATTCATGGATAAGGTCTTATGAATCTCGTCCAAACAAATAAAACTTCGTGCATGCGCTGTACATATTAAAGTTACTATTGTTGATCATTGAAATGCTCTTTGTTGTAGAGACAAAAATTTTCATACTAAGGCTTTGTTTGGGACGGCTTTTTTACTGCTTTCTAAAACGGAGTTTTAGTACAAAATTTTTTATTTTTGTATTAAAACTCCGTTTTAGAAAGCAATAAAAAAGCCGTCCCAAACGAAGCCTAAATTGGCGATATGCACAGCCTTAACCTTGATAGTTGATGCTAAAAAAAGCAAACCGCTAGTAAAATCTCCGCAAATGTTGGTCCCTTTAACCTGTCTTTGAATTACGAAAGATCAAGCTTTCAAACTTGTAAGAATGAATGAGCAAATAGCTTTATTGCATAAGAGATTTATGTTTTGTTTGAGATGACTTTCTTGTTTCTTTTTAAAGCAATTTTTTAGTACAAAAATTTCTAGTTCTAAAAAATTGTTGTAAAAAGCAGCAAGAAAGCGGTCTCAAAAGAAAACCTTATTATCAAATTATCTTTATTTTAATAAAAATATGAATTACCCTACTTTTTCATTGGCTCTAAGGCTTCTTTCTCTAAATTCAAGATCTTTTTAGAACTCTTTAAAAATTATAGCATTACCTACAATACTCTAGAAAGTTTTATATATTTGAGAACAAAACCCTAAATTCTTAAAAAAAAAATTCTAGATACTTTTACACTTTCAAATCATTTATATAATTCTATAATCTCTAGTCCACTATCAAAACAACTCTTGATATTGATTCTCTTTCCAACACAAAAGTTATAGGGGGTTCCAAGGAGAGATTTCTAGAGAGAGTTGATGTTCCCTTTAACACAGCTAATAAGTTGTCTTATTTGCGGACTATAAAACACATATAAGGTTACAAATATCTACTCAATTAGGGGTGTCAATATTTGACACGACACGAAAATCCGACCCGAACCCGACACGGAAATTTCAGGTTGGACTCGGTCCGTTTGAAAAACGGGTCGGGTTTGGGTTGACCCGACGGGTTGTCGGACCCGTCGGGTCAACCCGGAAACCCGTTTAGAATGAGCTGCTCGAGGTTGCCCGCACCTGCACTGGCTACTTGCGCAGCTGCCCGCGCTGCCGCTCGGGAGTCACGTCTGCGCTGCCTGCATGCAACCGCCCTGACCGCTTGTGCCCGCGCTGCCCTATCCTCGCAACCGCTTGCGCGCGCTCTCCTGTGCGCCCGAGTCCGCGAGCAGACCCCGTGTCCCGCCTGCGCGCGCAGGTCCCGTGTCGGGTCAAGTCAACCCGGCAACACGACAGGTCGGGTCTGGGTCCGAGTTTCCGACCCGTTTGACTACTCGGGTCGGATTGGGGTCGACCCGAATGAACCTAGGTCAGTTCCGTGTTCGACCCGAACCCGACCCGTGACCCGAAATTTACACCCCTATACTCAATCATTATCTACTTGAATCAGGTAATCGACTCTTAATTCAAAGTTGAATCTCGAGTGTTACAAATCTTATAATTTTAGGTCGGATCCTTTTTGTTAATGAGTTTTTAGGTGGTGAACAATAATGCTTCGAGTGCCTAATCAGTTGTAAAAGTAATAACTTTGCACCACAGAAAGAGGCCTTTATTTTCAAAGAATGAATAATATCATGAACTTGGTGGGCAATGGTTTAATTCAAATAAAACGTTGCTTTCTTACAAACCATCATAAGCTAATAAATAAATAAAGATGATGATTTCAATTACTTTAATGGCTTGTCGTAGCTAAGTCCACATTTGAATACAATAAGAACAAAGGAAAGTTTAAATACACAACTCTCCTTGTCCTATTGGTTGAAAGCTTAGGCTTCCAACTAAGAGGTCCAAGGTTCGAGTCCATGTGTATGCGTTGTGTGTATGAGTTTGCCTTAAATGGCCTAAATGTCCCAAAAAAAAAGGAAAGTTTAAAGTGTTTAATAAAGCTTGCAAGAAACTCTACTTTGTTGCTCCCAAGCTTTAAAACGGCGTCATTGAAACTGTCATTTTTTTATTAAGCTTTCCACCAATCTCTATTTTGTGGAGAAGGGAGAGTGGGTACTTTTTTTTTTTAAATTACAAAATGAATTTAATAAAAAGAAGCTATTACAAACTACTAAAAGAAGAACATCTATCACATTTCTTCTTTAACAAGCTAAATAAAGAAGAATGAACATTATTAGAAGTAAAACTATCCCAAATAAAATTATCACATAAAACAAAAGTGGCACATAAATCAGTCACTTTATTACAATTTCTTGAAATGTAATGAAAAATTACATTATTGAAACTATTTAAAAATAAGAGTTCTTTACTCCAAAAACTGTCGTGTTGCCATCTTGAACTCTTCATAGAATCTTGAATCATCTTGATAATATTAATGTTATCTCCTTAAATGATAACACCTTTTTGTTTAGAAGGTGTAAGATTCAAAATTATAAAAAAAAACATTTTTTTTTGATTTAGAGGAACTTATTCCTACTGAAATTGAATATAAATTAAGTGATATTTTGACAACTAAAAGTTCAATACCATAATGAAATAGAGTTGTTGCATGGCAAAAAAAGGGAAATTGATTCAGCATGATTTTTAACGCAATTCTTGTATCTCAAAGAATCCATGTATTTGTGTAAAAACTTTTATAGTTAAGTTTAAGGTCATCCAAACTCTATATTTAATAATTTTGAAGTAAAAATGTGCATCTGGATGTGACGAATCTAATGTTGCAAATGAAGTTTTGATTTGAGAACAATTGAATTTAAATCAAGCATCAAGTGAGTATTTAGTCAATACCATCATGATTCACTTGAGGGATCACACATCTCTTTATCTTGCTTGGTTGTGACTGAAATTAACATCTTGATAGGATGAATTTAATGAGCCCTAGATTATTCTTCCAAACATTTACTCCTCTTCTCCTGATATATAGTTCGAATGCGAACACTCCTCCCTCACAAGCCATGGGTCTTTTCATTGCCTACACCCAACAAGCTCCTGTTATGAATTCCATGATGCCACTCTAGTTGATGTCTTCCCCTAGCATACTTGCAAGAGACAAATAATGAATTAGGAAAAAACTTCACACAAACTCTACGCTTAAACTATATTTCAAACTATGTTTAACGTTGGTTTCAACCAATGTTCAAACCAGATTCGATCAAGATTTGAATCTCGTTTGAGCAAAAGCTCTAATTAGGTTAGAACTAAGGTTCGAATTCAAATCAGTTTGAGCCAATTTCATTCTTAGCAAACATTAATAAGCAGTCTGCAAAAATAGGAGGGGATAATTTCATTTTGAAAGGAACTTTCACACATATTTCTCTAAGAAAATAAACATTAATGTTATTTCCAAATACATAGATTATGAAGCATTAAAAATTAAAAATTCCTAACTCAAAACAAGTAAATTATGTTTGATCAAGGTTGACTAGAATGGGCCAGGCATGGCTCAATGGTCTCATTAGGGTTTCTAAGGGTAAGTCCACTATAAAGATTTAAGTATTAGTATGGAAAATTAGTTCTAAGTCCTAAAAATGTCATCAATAAGTAGGTATGGGCAGTATTCTATTTCCCAAAGGTTTGTCAAACTAGTCTAAGGCCTATATATGGGGTAGATCTTAGGAGACTATTTGTCCCCAAAAGATGAAATAGCTTAACCTCAGTTGAGGAGCTCAGAAACTTAAGATTGAAATCCAAGTGAAGAGACCTCATGATGTTAAAAGTCATAATATTATATTCATAATATATTTCACATATTTTAACCTCATGATATCAAAATAGATAATATTATATTCATATATTCAAAAGAATGTAGCACATCTAATTCACGTCCTCCATTATGACCACCCCTTAGAGCTATAATCAAAATTATCTTATAAAATTACTAATATATTGTATATCAAAAGAAAAGGTTCAATGATGAAATAAAAAAATTTGATGGTGAAATTTTATTAAGGAATAATATCATCACTTTTCCAGCAAAGGAAAGCCAGCCTTGGCCGCCGTTCCACTTACAGCCATTGCGTCCGTAGCCACGAAGCAAAGCAGTGCAGAAAATGGCTTTCACATTCAAAGCTGAATGTAATGGCAATGCGCTCTCCCACGTGCTATTTCAGAATTAGTTGTCTTTTCACTTTGGATTACTTAAAGGCCAAGTATGTTCGGAGAAGATTTGTCTCTCTATTGAGACTTCGATCACATATTTTATATTTTATTAATTATTAATTTCAGGAAATGAGAGGAATGCAGATGAGGAAGGTAGATATGAAGAAAACATTTTAGTTGGTGTTGATGGCTACTGACACCTACTTCTTCTTGAGAATATATAGAGTGCAATTTTAGTAGTAATAGATCTAGTGAGAGGATTGTGACTTTGGGAGATCAAGTTATTAATAAGAGTACATGTTTTAAATATTTTGGATCTATTGCTCATAGTGATAGTGAAATAGATAGGGATATCATCAACAATATTTAAGTTGGATGGTTGAAGGGGAGGAATGCATCGGGCTTGTTGTGTGATAGAAAAGTCCCCTTCAAACTAAAGGAAAATTCTATAAGATGGTGGTGAGAGCTGCAATGCTTTATGGTGCCGAATGTTGGCCATTAAAAGAGAAGCATAATACTAAGGTAAATGTTGCTGAGATGAGGATGCTCAGGTAGATGAGTGGCTTAAACCTTAGAGATAGGATACAAAATGAGCATATATGTGAAAAGGTTGGAGTAGCTCCAGTGGAATATAAAATTAGAGAGAGTCGCCTTAGATGGTTTGGTCACATAAAACGGCGGCCTTTCGATGGCTCGGTTAGGAAAGTAGAGGTATTATATTTGACTTATGTTAAGAAAGATAGATGTAGACCTAAAAAACTAGGTTAGAAAATATTAGAAATGATCTTTTTTATTAGATTTAATCGAGAATTTGACTTTTAAATGACACAATGGAGAAAAATGATTCATGTAGCTGACCCCACGTAGTGGGACAAAGACTTGATGTTGTTGTTGTTTCATTTAGGCTTCGTTTAGAATGACTTTTTTTACCGCTTCATAAAGCAGTTTTTTAGTTCAAAGATTAAAATTTTTATACTAAAAAGCCACTGTAAAAAGTAGTAAGAAAGCCCCCCAAACTAAACCTTACTTTTAAGTTGCTTTGCTTCATCTAACTGAGGAGGTCATCTCCATAGTTTAGGTACATATGCGCTTGACTAAGTACAAGATCACCATCACTTGATCTTTTGAAATAGCTTAGAGTAAATCCAAGTCTTCAATAATCTTTGATATCGATATGATTAATCCTAATAGGTTTAGTCATAGTAATTCCCCAGGTTGAGGTTATTCATATAATTCTAATAAGCTCAATCTCAATCTTTAATCATTCTTAGGTTGAGTATTTTGCTAGCTTAGCTAGAAATGTAACCCAACCCTTAGACCATCATGGCAAGGATTAACTCAGATTGACCTTAAGGCCCAATTGAACCTACCACCAACACCCTAAATTCTTGAATTCTTTTTTCAATCTTTCAATTTGTTTAGGCTTGACCAAAATCAACTATGGATTAACAATAACTTTGGCTTAACCTAGTTGGGGCAATTGAGCAAACTATTGGCATTTTTCTTCAACTATCTATTCCAATAATTCAATAATATTTTATTTAATTTTAAGCGATCATTTCATTACTTGATCGACACCATGCCTTTATTTCGTCAAAGTCAACTTAGCCTAAAAATCTTAGACCTTGATACTCAAATGGTCACTTTGGGCCAATTGATCCATTTGGTTTGTCAACCCTCTTTTATATGTGTCATCATTAATAAATCAATCCAAACTTACATTCGGATTATCCTAGATCAAGCTCTAACCCCTAATTAGTCCAATATGGCTTAATTGGCCAAATTAACCCCATTAGGCCATTTTGACCATTATGATCAAACTAGACCAGGCCAACATATATATTGAGTTATAATTTTTTAACCATGTTTGATTCAATCCAAATATATCATGGAATTTCATAAACTTAACCAATGGTCTCATTAGCCCATAAAGCCAAATTGGCTAATTTTATCAAATTGACTTAAACTTCTATCCAATTATCTCAAATGGGTTATTCATGTTCCAAATTGACTCAATTTATCCATGTATTGACCCAATTGGCCCTAATAATCCTTTGAATACCTATGAAACCCATTCCTAACCTATTTTTTAACCAAATTAAATTCTTCAATTAATCAATTAAGTACTTAACATAATATAGTATACCACACTTTATCCATGGTATTAAAATTAGTTAACCAAGCCTAAACTTTGATTAAATCCATAATCATGGCCACACACCTAAGCTACTAAAGTTTAGGAACAACCAAAGTATTGGAGTGGCCTAACCATACTAAGTGAGAGCCAATTAAGGGCTGCTATAGTCGTTATAACTCAAACAATTAAGGGTTGTTATAGTCGTTATAACTCAAAAAATTACAAAAAATATTTTAATATATAATAGTAAAAAATTACTTTGGAAGTTATTATAAGTTCAAATCACAAACCACATTTGCCATAACATATTTATTGTTGTGTTTTAATTTCACTAAATTTTTCAATTTTTTTAGCAGTAGTGAAATTCCTTATGAAATTTGCACCTATCGGTATAAAAGGGGTTGTGATCATCATATTTTCGTTTTATAAACCAATTTCACCATAATTTTTAAAATAAAATGGACTACTTTATGAATATTTTTTTATATAATTTTTGAATCCCCAAATTTTTTTTATTAATTTTATACATAAAATTTATTATAATAATATTATATAATTATTTTATAAAAAATAAAAAAAATCTAAAAGCACTTTATATTTCACTTTTGCCATTAGCCCATTTCATTTAACATAAAATGGTTTGGAAAAAAAATGAAAGAGAGAAAAGAGAATAAGAAAGCTAGAATTTGATAGTCCACTTCAGTAATGAGTAAGTCATGGTAGTCAGGTGACAACGCTACGATTCACCTATAAGCAAAAATAGAAAATCAATAGTAAAAAAGAAAACACGGAACAATAAAGTGCAATGCTATGCCACCAGATCTACAACATTTGAATAAGCAGATAAAAGGCGTATATAAAGCTCGAAATAAAGTCCGTCATATTCGACAGTAATATTAGTCACCTATGGAGTCAGACAGCCCTTTCACATTGCATGCAAATATCTTAAAATTCTCCTCATACATGCATTACAACATGCATGCTAGGTTATATAAGCATATATCCAACATTACATTTACATGCATATGTGTCATCTGTGCATGACCAATGGCCTCTCTACGTGCATCTGTAGTATGCCGAGCATTTCATTCTAAAATGACCACTTGACATAACTATTGCATTTTAAAAAGACCTTCGGCATGCATTTGCAGGACGAAGAGAATTTCATTCTATCATTTCATTTAGACATCACTACTACATTTCAAAAATACCTCCGCATACATTTTTAATAAGCAGAGGGTATCACTCTAGTGTGTCATTTGACACTATAATTCCATTTCAAAAATCATATCATATGCACATGTGAATGCATCATGCAAATGTTTACAATAGTATATCCCCACATAGGCCTTCATGAACATATTGTAGGTACACACGTGATGTCTGAGAATGTTGTGTGAGTTGAGATTCGAACCCGATCTTTTGTCAGAAAGTAGACAGAGTCGACAAGGTTCAATCCATAAAAATGTAACAACTCATGGAGAGATAATGACCGTGTTGTAAATCTAAATTGGGGGAATTTTATATTTTTAAATAACCCGAAACTCAAGCAAAATATAAATATTTGCAAATGCCAATGAACTTCTTGATGATGGTCTCATTGAATGAAAATCTCAATAGTAGGGAATCATAATTACTTTAAAATGTCTCCAAATACCCATAAAATACAAAACTCCAAAAATATCAAAATTCAAGAATATTTAAAATCAAAATAAATTATCAAATACTTAAAACAAAACCCATCCATCCTCCACAATAGCTTGTCAAGGTGGAAAAATTTAAAATTACTCCATCTTATAAAGAGCAAACGACTAGTTGATAGTATCACTAGGATTCATTCTCAATCTGTCTATTTCCAGTAAGGATGTGGCATGTATCATATAATCGGTGTTTTTACAACTAAATGGCACCCCAGTATAGGTTTTGCTGCTAAATGGCACTACAGGTAAACAATTATGACTAAGACCCTCTAAATTGAGTGATTTGGTGCGAAATGGCACCATTATATAACAATCATGGTTGAAGCCCATATGCTCCCCAATGACATTAAATCCTTGAGAAATAAATCAATTGGATATAATTGATAGGGCATAAAGCTCTTTATTAGTTAAGGTGGATTCAAATTTGTCTCCTTAGAAAAATATCCACCCTAGGTCTATAAGGTGCCATTGGACGATGTAACTGACGGCTGCCGACAGGGATCCTTCTATTAGATTAGGACGACTATCTCATTTGACTAAGTAAATTAGGGACCACGATGAGCCAAGATGATGTAACTATAGGATCTTGATCGAGCTCATCATCACTTCCCACCATTCTCTTTAAGTATGAGATTATGAAATTTCTAATTTTAAATATCAAAATTTTAAGTACCAACTAATGCCGCTACTATATGTCGGATATCACGTATCTACGAGTTTGAGTATTCATTCGATGATTAGCCTTAATCAAAAGTTCTCTCTCATTTTCGGGATGGGCAATTAACTATAGGGGCTTGAGTCTATAGGAAACCAGAACTCAGATCATAAAGTCCTCATAAAATGAGGGAAAAATCTTTAGGTAGTATCTTATTTTAAACTTAATCTACATTATAAAAATTTACTCCAAAATCTAATATGTTAGAACTCCCCCAAAAGCGAGGGAGGATGGGGCTCAAATTTTCGGAGCCATAAAAGTATTTTATATTGTCATGATCTGCAATTAAAACTTACCTTATATATACAATGATTACATGGATGTTTGGTCAGCACTTATTACTATATTTGCAAAAAAAATTTAAAAGATGATTGGAATGGTAGGGATAGGCTAGTGAAAAAAAAAACTATGCCAATAAAGAGATTAGATATATTATAAGAAAAGTATTCTTGTATAACTAATTTTAATCAAATCAATAATGGAGAATCAATATAACTTTTCATATGTGTTAATGTCATTTGATAATTTGAAATGATAATCATGTTGTGGGAAGGAGGATGAGCCAGTACCCTCATAAGCCTCTACGTTAGTCTAAAAATCTTATTTAAGTTTTGAGTAAAAATAGTTTTTAGTGTACCCTCATAAGCCTCTACGTATTCATGCTAAAACAAAATTGACATACTAGACAAAATTAATTAGGAAATGCAGGCAACCCTATGCATAAATAAAGTAAATCAAACAGTCAATCAATAAAATTAGTCAAATAAATAAATGCCAATAGGCTTGTGCATTTTTATTACAACCCAAAATTTACAGAAATTAAAAGTAGATTGTTATCATTGACAATAACTCAGATTCTAATCTTAGGACTAGCATAAGTGACTGAGTGGGATACTCTTCTAGTCTTCACTTCTTCATGCTTATTCAAGGCTCTTAGATTCTTCAAGTCCAGATATCCAAATGAAAAAAAAAAACTCTCCCTTAAACTCAGTGAGCAACCATATCATTTTTAACATAAATTTAACCTATCGCCCATCACATTAATTCACAGATTCCATCAAATAAATAAATATATCAATCAATCAATTTTGCAAACAACATATAGTGTAACCCATTTTAAAAAAATTTAGCACATAGCAATAAAAAGCAAGGTTCTGAAAACAGGATCGGAGAATGAACCGGAAGAAAGAAAGTTTCACAATTTAACCGGTTCGATTGGTCGAATCGGGGTCGAACCAAATGTTGTAATAAATAATAATATTATTATAAAAATTAATAAAATTAACAAAACAATGAAATATAATAATCATATAATTTCATATAAATTATTATTAATTTATATTACATATTTAGATTTAATTTATAAATATAAATTATTCAAAAACTCACAATATAAAATTATAAATATAATTAAATATTTTTATATAAAAGTATTTCATTTGGAATTAATTATTTATATTATAATTTATATCATATAATTTTTACTCATGACAAGAGCCATTAATGTAGAATTCACATTAACTTTATAATATATATAATAAAAAATATAAAAAAATAAATAGATAAAAATTAAATATTAAGAACTAAAAAAATAAATATTATCAACTAAAAAAATAAATATTATTCATATTACAAAAATTAATTAAAAAATTGTTTTAAAAAATATGTTATATAGTGTATATATGAAGCTAAAGTTGGCTTTTTTACTTTCTTTGGTTTAGTCCCACATCACTTGAGAAGTTTTGCTTTGTATAGTTTATATAACTTTTTTACTTTCATTCATAACAAGAGCTCATATGGAGTAATGAAGACATATAAGGATGTTGAAATTAATATTTAAATATATATTTAATACAATTTTAAAAGTTTTATATTAATATTTATATTAATTGATTAAATTTAATATTCATTTAATATTAAATAATTTATATTAAAAAAACATGAACCAATTCACCGGTTGAACCAGTGGTTTTTGCCAAAACTGGCTGGTTTGAAGCTAAGCCGGCTCGCTGGTTAAACTGAACCGGCCTTTAGACCGGTTTACGGTTGAACCGACTGTCGGTTCGATTTTTAAAACATTGGTAAAAACGTAAACATTGGCCTAGCCTAGATCTAGAGTTGGTTATCCTAATAAAACATTTAAAATGTGTGCGAAAAGGTTTTGGGGCTTGGATACATCCAAAGCTAGAAAATTTGTTAAAGTTGTATAGTGTTCGAGTTTGTTAATGGTCAAAAGGGAATTTAGTTTGAGTTAAATATTAATGCATTAAAGTTTATTTTAAAATGTATTTTAAAGGTTAATTGGTTACTACATTTGTTGCTCTTTAGTAAAGTTAAGTTTTTTTCACCTTTTTGGGGCTATGCTAATTGCCTTGTAGGCCCGATTTACCCAGTAATAATCGATATTAATTGAGTTAATTTAATTAGATGATAAATAAGGGTTTATAAAATTTAAATCAATTGATTAATTACTAATTTGAATGATTAAGTTAAAATTTTCTTTTTTTTGGTGAATCATTGAATTTTGGAATTATTTGAATTATGTTAATGTGTTAATTAAGGAGTTAAAAGTTGACGTTTTAAATTAAGATGAATTCTAGAGTTCTAATATTTTTCTAAATTATATATCTTAAGAAGAGTAATTAGACTCTTAGTTTGCTTATTTTAGAATTTTCTACATTAAATTATGATTTTTTGAAATTTTGTCCTAAGATTTGGACTGCGGTTGATCGGTGAGTTGAATTTTTAACTTTGACTAAAATTTGGAGGTTTGACATTTTTAAAAAATAGTATATTTTAAGTTGGCTTGGATGTTTTTGAATTTCTCCACTTTAAAATTTTATGGAACTAGTTATGATTTTTTAAAGTTTGGATATTTAATGAATTTTTAAAATTATTTAATTAGAAAGGATTTGGGGATTTTGATCCAAATCAATCCCAAACTCCTTGAAATTACCCTCAAATGTCAAAAATGACCTAAGGGGATAATCCTAAATGTCCAAGATTTTTTTTTTTTGAAAATTTCAAATATTTTTAATTAATTAAATTATTAAAGATTGATTTTTATTAAAAATTAGATTAATCCTAAATTAATGATTTGATCAGAGGGATTTTATTATTTTTGGATTTAGGATTCAATTACAATTAATTTTATAACTTATATTAGTTTTTTAATATTTAATATAAATTAATTATGATTTAATTAAGGCTCTAAGTCAAATATAGGGGGTGATCTTGGGTTCCGTAGTTGGTGGATCAAATGAGCTTCATTTTTAGTGAAACTTGGGCCAGGAGTTCACGTGACCTCAAGGTTAAAGCCCCCTAAATTTGGACCCAAATTAAATCTCCAAAGGTGGTTAACCAAATCAAGTAAGGTATCTATAGGGTTACCTTAGAAAAATCACAACTCACTACCTAAGGCAAGGGGGGGTTTGAAATCAGTGGCACTAAGGTCCCTATCTTAAGCACAATCAACACATAAACAATTAAAACCTAATTCTCATTGGATAGATCATTGCATCAATTTGAACTTAGGGGTAAAACTAAGACCCCTAAGCCTAAATTGACATAAATATGACCTTAACCAAATCAAACAGGGAAATTTTTTTTTGGACATGTTAGAGACATGCCCAAAATCAATCCCCCAAAATTTCAATCTTTAATGAGTAATCAAAATGCTACAATTACAAAAATTTATGTAGTGTTTTACCTATTATAACTTAAGTTTCATACATGCTTAGGTGGAAAGGATGCTGGGGATCAGGTGAGCTCATCCATAAGCTCAATTGGACAGGAGTCAGCCCAATTCACTTGGATGGCTTGGGTTTACCCAAACCTGTATGGTTTGGGTCAGTTTGGGTGCAACCTAGGTCAAGCCAGATCATGGGCTTGATAGGAGAGGTGTATTGGGTTAAGGGTTACCAATGCAAGTGTCAATTGGGCTTGAGTGATATGTGGCGAAAAATGGCTCAAGTTAAAGTGGTTTTGACCACTTTTGGTTAGCCTAAATATTGACCTAAGTTAACCCAGGGTTGGGCTGACTAAGATAGGCGTGTTCGATCTAGGGTCACCTAATGAAGATGTTGGTTGGGCATGATGAAGCCTAGGATGGAAAATGGCTCAAGTCATAGTGGTTTTGACTACTTTGGGCTAGCCCAATTCCCAACCAAAGTTGACTGGGTCAATTAAGGTAGGTGCATTAGGTCGTGGGGGACCCAATGCCGCCAATGGTTTGATTTGATTTGACTTAGGGAGGAACTTGGCTCGTATATAACCATTTTTGGACACTTGGGTCAAGCCAAATGGTTAACCCAAGTGAGCCCTTCAAAGGGGGATCTCCTATAGAGCTAATGAACCATCCCATGGGTCATGGCGGGCTTGAAAATGCCTTGGTCAAAGGATTTGCAGAGGATAGAGGTGTATGGAGGTTTAGTCAAACTTGTTTGACTTGGCCAACCAAGTTGACCTAGGGTCAAGTGTTGGATCCATTGAGTTCAAATTGATCATATGGACTAAATGGTAGTGGTTTTAAGTCAAGAGAAACTCATTTGGCTTGAAATGGCCATTTAAGTCCTTAAGAGTCATTTTGGCCAACCATGGTTGACTTGGTCAACCAGGTCAAACCAATGGGCGAGTTTGAGTCTAAAAAATTCCTAGTGATGTTTAGGATAAATTATAAGAGGTTTTAAGGTTTGAAGTGGTTGAGATATGTTGAGTTTTAGGGAAAAGTCAAAAAATTCTATTAAAGAACATCTTGGTCCTTTTTACCCCTGGTCAATTCTGGGTCAAATTGGGTAAAAAAATATAATTTAATGATAAACATGTTATAATAGAGGTTATGAGCATGGTTAAGGGTTTTGGGGAGGGTCCCAATATCAAATTCCACTAAGTGGAAAGTCTAAAGAAGTAATTTGTAAATATTTGAAAGTTTTATAGCTTTTGTAAATCAATTCAGTTTCTCAGGCTAGGCATCTCAGTTTGGGCGCAAATTTAGAGGGTTGACCATAGGGATATGCCTAATCAATATGAAATTGATAGACCTTAAATCATAGGTCATTTTACTAGGATTCAAGGTGATAGAAAAAATCACCCATAAAGGGTTTTATAACATGGGTCCCTAAACCTGAGATTTGGTTTGGACTCCTAGATTTGGATTGGATTTTGGGTTTAAATGATTGAGTTTGAATTATAGACACCAATTACAATTAGATGAATGATTGCAATTGACTGGATATGATTTGATGTTTGATTGAAGGTCTGAATTGAAAGTATGGAATCAAAGGCTGGATTGGAATTGGTTGGGATCTCTATGGTTGATAGGTGGATGATTATTAACCATTAGATCACCAAGTAGGAGTCTGGATAGGTCCTGATGACCTCATACAGAAATGAGGTCAATAGTGTGTTAAATCTATCAGAACTAAGAGAAATATTATAAGGATGCTAATTTATTAATCATATCAATAAACAAAAAATCTTCTAATAAAATGATGACAAATAGTAATATATTTGGTTTGCAAGAACTGAATTAGATTTTTCATGATAAAATTACACTTGGGTTACCACTACGGTATCTACTTTTAACCTAAAATTAAGAAGCTATTGCTTAAGCCATAAGACTTTATGGCTTGGGCCACACAACTTTTGCCACATTATATTCTGCTTCTAAAGTCGATAATGCAATTGTGTTTGCTTTCTTCTCAACCATAAAAAAAAAAAAACTCATATAAACTAATTAAGTTTTTGAAATTCTTTTCTTTTTTTTATCAACTTTACATATTGCAAAATCAAAATCCAAATATCCTACTCGACCAAATGATGTGTTATTTCTATCCAACTAAATTTCTAAAGTAAATATTCTTGTGAAATACCTAAGAATTCATTTTATTGAGATCAAATATGATTCTTTGGGGTCAACTTGATAACATGTACACACACATGCACTAAATATGATGTCATATACTTGTAGTTATATATAACAAAGTCTAAATCTTTCACCTACACTTTTTTGCATTTTAAGGGTATTGATGCTCTTACATGCTTCCACGCCAAATTTTTGTAATTAATTTCATTATGTGTCTTATTTGACTCATATATATCACATTATTTAGTAACTAAATTTTCAAGAAAAATGTGCTTAGTCTATCATACAATGCAATGTGTGTTCATTTTAGATCATATAATACCTTACACATGATTTTGATATATTGAACACTCTAATATAGGTGGTTTCTCAATATAGACATCCTCATCAATCACTCCATTTAGAAAGGCAATTCTCACATCTATCTGATATAGCATAAATCCCAAAAATCAAGCAAAATTAGCCAATAATATAGTGGAATCTAAATGAGTTAAGGTGAAAAGGTATCCTTAAAGTCTATTCACTCTATCTGAATAAACCCTTGGTTACCAACCTAATCTTATTTCTAATAATTGATCAAGGGACATTTTATTTATTTTTGAAACTCCATTTCATTTTTATCACACTCTAATTATTTGGTCTAGGTAATAGTTCTCACATATTATTTTGAGCAAACTAAGCCAATTCTTCTTTCATAACAATTACCTGAAAATTGTCTAACAAGGCATCCTCAACACCAATGAGCTAAACTATAAAGATAAATATAATGTGAGTCACTTCTTATCTTAATGCATTCCTAGTCCTGATACCTAATGAATTATCTCTTATAATATAATTCTTAAAATGATTGCATGCATATTTTCTTTCTCTTGATTATGCTTCTACTTCCTTCTCTTTTAGATCCAAGTCTCAAGAATTTTGAAACACAGTTTCTTCTTCTGCTTCTCAGGGTTGACTAAACGAATCAAATTCATCAAGTATAACATGCATGTATTCCTAAATTCTCAAGGTTCTTTCATTGAATAATAAGTAGGAATTTCTAACTGAAGAGTATCCTAAAGTACTTCTTCATTTGACTTTGTGTTAGCTTGCCCAAACTTGGATTTTTCATTATTTTATATAAAATATTTGTAATAAAAAACACATAAGTGAGACAAGTTTTAAAGTTCTACCCTAAATGATTCATATAAAATTTTGTCCAGCTTACGATAAATATTTACTCTATTTGACACAACAAGTAGTATTAATATTCTCAGCAAAAAAATCTAGTAATTTATATTTATTTAGTATGAAACAGGCAACCTTTATTAGAGTCATATTCTTCCTTTCAATTATTTCATTGTACTAGGCTATTCTATGTGTAGATAAATTATGTCATATCCCTAACTCCTTACAAAATCGTTCAAGCTTCTCATTCTCAAATTCTTCTTCATGATTTCTATGAATTATAGAAATTAAGCAACACGATTTTCTTTGAATCTAACTAGTAAAGATTTTAAGCTCAAAAATATAATTACTCTAATTTGTTAGATATGTAATATAGATAAACCTTCTATTGTCATCTATAATAATAGCCATATGATATCCCTCTAACAAATCTAAGCTTGTGATTTTCCTAAGTGTACTCATGTTAACATAACATTGTCTCATATGTCTTAGCCCTAACTCCTATGGAATAAATTCCCTCATGTTACTTATAATATCAATATTAAGGATGCAAATATTGCTCATTTTGACTCCTTATAAAATATTTTTCTTTTCTTTTAAGGTTCATAAATATCCAGAAGTAATTTCATATCAAAACTCTTATTACATAGTTGACTAATAGACAATAAATTATATGTTAGACCATCAACTAAGAGGGCTATTTAATGATAAAGAAACTTTTCTTATTGGTATTTTTAATATCACATATATGTATCATAGTGTTAATGTCAAGAGTTATATTAACACTGCTCTTGGACTCGAGTGCAATGAATTTTGATATATCTTAAGTCAGATAACTTGAGCACTCATAGTCTAGGTGCCATATGCCTCAACCAGCCTTATAACGCAGGCATAGCTAGAAAGAAAAGCTAAATTTTTATTATAGGAACCAAACAATCTCGGGTTTCTTGATGCAAGCGGATGAATGAATGACATAATTCATTATGATTTGCTTAGAAATCAAATTATAACCCATGCTCATTTGTTTCCCATGAGTGCACATGTGTGTTAAATGATTAATCATGCCACATAAGTAATAGTTAGTGTTAGATATGGAATGTATGAACCAATAAGTTTAAAACATCTTCTTCTTATAAGATGAAGATGTAGTATCTCATCTTAGATGGGGCATGCAAATGGGTATGGAGGAGAGATGTTAAATTCCAACACTTCATTCCTCAAGCCTTTATTTGTACATATAAGTGAATCTATCCTAACATGAAACTCATGTTTAGAGATCCAATTTAATATATTCTTATTGCAAAAATTCATACTTTTTCAAATTATCTGGAAAGGATAATTTTTCTTCTAATTTTTTTCCTTATTTTCTCTAGGCCTTGCAATAGAATGCTATGCACTTGCTCTATTGATAAGCACTTAAAAATAACTTGAGTATTTTTTTAGGTAATTTAAAATTGTTGTATAATTCTTCAAACTAAAAACCAACTCATTGTATGATAAATAATATTCATGTTAAGAGTTTGAATCACCCAATCACTCTTATCCATCAAACATATATTATTCATTTCCTCCTTGAACTCGCTTGCTGATGAATTTACGTTTGTGCTGATTGAAAAGGCCTTTTGAGTTTTTTTAGATCTTCTTTTAAAATTTTTTTCTTAAGCTTTTTTTTTTTCGTTTGGCCTTGAGCTTTTCGGTTAAACACTTCCACTTGAAGTGACCTAATTACTTGCACACAACACAATTAATGTTATTAATAATCTTTAATTTATCTTTTCCTTCTTTTTCCCCTTTCTTTTACTATTGAATCACTTATTTTTATCTTTCAAGAATGAATTAAATTCTGGTCAACAAGATCAAACAATAATCTTCAAAATTCTATTTTAAATTGTCCTCAAATTCTTTAACTTGTAGAGTAATAAACTTATCTTCTTACCTCACTATTATCCCTGCTAATTTTAATGTGGTAAGCCAGCCAACCTATTAAATACACTTAAATTTGTTTATTAGGGCAATCAATTCTAGCTTTATGTTAGACTGATATTTACTTTCCTACTGCTGTATGACAGGCTTTCTCGTGATTTTCACTACATTGTGTTTGTAAAATTGATTATTTGATGTGTTTATTTATTTCTGCAATATGTGAATTGATTTAGATGTTCATAGATTTTATGTGGGTGACCATGCTCAAATGTGCTTCAGGCCCACAATTTGGACTCATTTGGGCTCAGATTAGATCAAATTTGGTGTCATTGGGTTCGTCTTTTCGAGATGTTCAATTTGACTATACGTTTGCTAAAATCGGTGTTTAGATTGTCCCGAAATTAATTTTGGAAGTTTTCGATTTAACTTTGCCTAAAGATTCATGCCCGACCAAGATATTTCTTTGATGATATATCAATGTGAAATAGATTAAAAATACACTTCAATTCATATGCACACCTCCAAGCCCTTCAATGAAGATTATTCAAAATTATATAATACTTAAATAACATTTATCATTATATTAAATAAATTATTTTTTATTTTCAAATAACCCTAAATTGTCTTATGCACTCTTTCATGAATATATAAGTTATCAAAAACTATTTAGAAATAAAAATTATTCATCTTTACTTATTTTCATGCACCCTTGTAAAACATAATTATATGACTTTTAATATGTGCAAACTTTCAAATAGAAGTTTCGTACTTAAGCTGCAAGCACTGTTTCTATTGGATAGCTTCAACACTTTCAAGGCTCAGCCCACTCCAAATGAGGTGTAAAAAGAAACGAAATTTTAACTTGGGCCTCGGCCCAGTTGAACCACATCCAATAGTAGTCCCACGGGCTCTAATCATCCCGATATCAGCCCACCATGAGTGGAAGGTGCCAACTCCGAACCCGTCTCTTTTCCCGCTTCGCCAGAAACCTCGCCGCTGCCTCAGTACCCGCACCTTGCTCCTGCCCTCCTTCCCCTTCTTTTTTTCCTGAAGCCGAGACCACGAGCTGCTCTACTGAATCCATCGATGCTCTCTGCCGCCACGGTTTCTTCCATGAAGCCTTTGATCAATGCCTCCGACTACGATCCCTTAAAGCTGCACGCCGCCTCCATTCCCACCTTAGATCACCTCCCTTTAATCCTCCTACCACCTTATTCAATCGCCTCATTTATGCTTACTGCAAATGCGGAAGCCTCGTCGACGCCCGCAAGATGTTCGACGAAATGCCCCACAGAGACACCTGCTCATTTAACACCCTTATGGCCGGTTACTCCAATGCTGGTGACCTCGCTGAGGCCTGTCGCCTCTTTGATGAGATACCTATACGGGATCACTTCTCCTGGAGCAGTATCATTGCTTGTTATACCCATCACAACTTTCCCACTCAGTCGCTTGAACTGTATAGGCGAATGCTTCGAGAAATGGCCGCTGAAAATTCGAAATACAGCAACAGATTCACTGCTTCAAGTGCTCTTGCTGCTTCAACGGCTGTTTTAAGCCTCCGGCATGGGAGGGAGATTCATTGCCACATAGTCAGGGCTGGGCTGGAATCTGATGCCGTTGTTTGGAGTGCGCTCTCAGACATGTATGCTAAGTGTGGGAGCATCAAGAATGCACGTCAAGTGTTTGATTTGAGTTCTGACCAAGATGTTGTTTCTTGGACTGCAATGATTGGGAGGTATTTTGATGCGGGTAGGAGAATGGAGGGGCTTGAGCTCTTTCGTCATATGTTCAGCACCTGCGTTCGACCAAATGATTTCACCTTTGCTGGCGTTTTGGATGCTTGCTCAGAGCTCGCTGTTGAAGGGCTTGGAAGAGAGGTCCATGGCCACATGATCAGAGTTGGCTCTGACCCTTCATCTTTTGCTGCCAGTGCTGTTTTGCACATGTACTCCAAATGTGGAAACATTGAAAAGGCCAATATTTTCTTTGAAAGAATGCTGAAACCCGATTTGGTCGCATGGACTTCGCTAATCTCCGGATTTGCTCAGAATGGTCAACCCAGAAAGGCTCTCCTTTATTATGACCTGCTGCTTGAATCTGGGATTAGGCCAGATCACATTACCTTTGTTGGAGTTCTTTCAGCATGTGTACATGCTGGTCTGGTTGATAAAGGCATTGAGATTTTTAATTCAATAAAGGAGAAATTTGAGCTCAGGCACACCACCGACCACTATTCATGTGTTGTTGATCTCCTCAGCAGAGCAGGGCGGTTTCAGAAAGCAGAAGAGATAATTAATGGGATGCCAATGAAGCCTGATAAGTTCTTATGGGCTTCTCTCCTTGCTGGCTGCAGGATACATAGAAATCTGAAGTTAGCCAAAAGAGCAGCAGAATCTTTATTTGATATAGAGCCCGAAAACGCTGCAACCTATGTGACATTGGCCAATATCTATGCCTCTGCTGGCAAGTGGGATGAAGTTGAGAAAATTCGTAGAAAAATGGATGAAAGAGGCGTTGTAAAGAAGCCTGGTTCAAGTTGGATTGAGGTTAAGCGAAAAGTTCATGTGTTCTTAGTAGGGGATGATTCACATCCACTGGCAAAACAAATCTATGCATTCCTGGAGAAATTACAAATCAAAATGAAGGAAGAAGGGTATGTGCCAGATACAAATTTTGTGCTGCATGATGTTGAAGAGGAGCAGAAAGAGAATAATCTTTCATACCACAGCGAGAAGCTTGCTGTTGCTTTTGGAATTTTTGCTACACCACCTGGAACATTTATCAGGGTATTTAAGAATCTTAGAATTTGTGGGGATTGTCATACTGCTTTTAAGTTTATCTCGAACATTACAGGAAGGGAAATAATTGTTAGGGACTCAAACAGATTCCATAAATTTAAGAATGGAGACTGTTCTTGTGGGGATTATTGGTAAGTTTTTGGATCAATATCAGTATATTATACTGGATCTTAGTATGTTACTCTTCTTTGAGAGTGTTGACATAGGTAAGGTGTGAATATTTTTTTAGTTCTTTGGTTTTATATTTAAGTTGTAGGAGGTAACAAGAATCACATGGACAAGAACACCAGATTCATCTACTTAGATCAATAATGACCTACATGCATTGGATGATGAGAGCTAGATAAATTCATTATTAAATATATGGAATAGTACAGAATAGGACTGATAAACAACTCTTAATATTTCCCGAAGCAAATAATGTTTGGAGGAATTCTCACCAAAATTTGAAGCCAAAATAGGAGTTTCTTTAATCTTCCTGAACTCATTTCTCCTTCTTTCTTAGCCCATCCAATCACCAAGTGGAAGAAACCCTTATGGCTTCCATCTTTGACACATGCGTATAATCAAAAGAAACTAAGCTACAAACCAAAAAACATAGAATGCTCAACAAAAGTAAAGTAATGTAAGATAAAATTACATTGCAACCAAAGACCCAAAAAACAATTGAGATAACTGTCTCAATTCATTATGATCTGTGAAAGAGAGGAGCGAATCAAAATATTATGGATTCAAAAGAGGCAAATATATTAGTCACCATGAATATAAAGCAGATGGTAGGCTAAAAATGTTGAGTTACTCCGGGTTGCCAGAGATAACCCTCCAAGGTGAACATGGCAAAAAGTTGTCAAACGGCTTGCCTAAATATCCTTCACCATAGTCCATAGGAGCATAGAATATGCACCTTAGGAAAAGCCCATTCAACATTCAATAAAATTTCTTCTTAATTTTCTATAATCCTTTTATTTTTTTTTTTATCTTGAGCAGGATGGCCTTTTTAATGAGATGCTAAACAATAAGGGCACTATTAATGGTTGACCCAAATTTTATTGTATTCATTTCTCTCCAAATATAATCTCTCCAAATTTTATTGGAGTAGATTGGAATTTCTTCCACTTTCCTTTTGATGGTTTGTCGGGAGGAATTTTGTTACTTTGGAATACTAAGGTGGATTCTTTTAGTACCTTATATTCCTCATATCAATGTGTGATTGAAGACTTGAAAATTTACAACAAAGATTTTTGGAGGATTTCTATAGTTTATGAAAATAAAGACACTTACAAAAGAAGGGGGCTTTGGAATCACTTGGAGGACTTTGCTTTAATAGATAAGCCTTCAGTGGTAGGAGGTGATTTTAACTGCCTATTATCCAAAATTGATAATAGGGGAGGAAAAATATTTGTCTTTTCCCAAGGACCTAAAGAAATAAATTTTTCTTAAATAACAATGATTATCATGAAGTGGATTTTATTGGACCAAAGTACACTTGGTGCAATAACATATCTGATGGAGCACGTATTTTAGAAAGATTGGACAGATGATTTGTCAGTTCGGCAGCTGTCAATTCTAATTCGTTATTGGTGGGTTGTCATCTTCCTAGAGTGGCTTCAGACAACTGCCCTTTAGTGATGAAACTTTGGGATGAACTTCCTAAATCAAAGTGCAACATTAAGTTTGAAGACACTTGGGCTTCTCATTTTGCTTCAACTGCTATTGTTCAAAAAGCATGGAATAGAAATTTTGGTTGTTCTCACTCGGATATTCTAGACACCAAATTTAAGAGGGCTTTAAAGGCTCTTTATTTATGGAGCAAAGCTAAATTGAAAGACCTTAATCAATTGAAGGTAGATCTAACAAAGGAAATTTTAGATTTACAAATGGAGGAAGCTTTTGTTGGTAATCTATCCGAGGAGAAGATTTTGATTCTTAGATAAAAAATAAATGAGCTCAACAGTACTTTAGCTCGGTTGAGGGTGGAGGCAACAAGTTAAGGTAAAATGGATCAAAGAAGGTGATTTGAATTCTAAGTTTTTACATTCGTTTGTAAATGCTAAAAGGAATTCAAAGCATATTTTCAAAATTAAAGATGAAAATGGTTTATTGGTAGAAGATCAAAAACAGATTGAAAGAATTTATTCTTTCATTCTAAATGGGAATCTAAATCTTGCTCTTTGAACAAATGGCCAAACTTGAGAGATTTTTTGACAGATCATGAAAGAGAATTCCTTAATATCGAGCTTACCATGGAGGAAGTTCTAGTAGCTATCAAGCAACATGGGGGAGGAGTTTCACCTGGTGTTGATGGTATTACACTTTCATTTGTCAAATCTTATTGGTCCATCATTAAGGTGGACATTTGGAATGCTTTAATGCACTTCTTCTCTACGGGTATAATGGAAGCCAATTGGAAAGATACATTGATTGTGCTCATTCCAAAGGTGGATATACCAATGATTCCTTCAAATTTTAGGCCAATAAGTTTATGTAAAACTATTTATAAACTTGTGGCTAAGATTCTTCTCAAGAGATTTGTTTCTATGCTTCCTAATCTAATTTCAAAAAATCAGTCAGCTTTCATTGAAGGCCGTTCATTATCAGACCATGTCCTTATTGCTCAAGAAAATTTTCACAAATTTAAATTTTCAAATTCTTCTAAAGGATTGGTTTCATTCAAGATAGATATGGTGCAAGCATATGATAGCATGTCTTGGAGAACTTTAAAGCAGATTTTGAGTTATTTAGGCTTCCCTTTACATTTTTCCAAACTTATTTTAGAATGTGTATAAAATCCAAGATTTTCTATTTTAATCAATGGGAATTCTTCTAAGTGGATACGTGCTTGAAGTGGATTTCATCAAGGTTGTCCCTTATCTCTATTTCTATTTATTTTATGTTCCCAACTTTTATCCAATGCTTTAATTCAAGAGAAAAAAGAGATAGAGATTAAAATACACCACAATACTCATATAATATCTCATTTGCTTTATGTAGATGATGTATTAATCTTTTATGAAGCCAATATGAAGTTGATAAAGAAGATTAGAGGTATTCTTTTGGATTATTGTAGTTGGTCGGCACAAAAGATCAATTATAATAAATCTTTTATACTCTTTGGGAAAGACATGAGTAGAAGAAGGAAAAAAAAGTATTGCTCGAGTAATGAGATTTAAAATTGTCAAAGAATTCTATTACTTGGGGGTGAAGATTGCTTTAAGAAGAATTGTGGCATTGGACTTCAATTTCATGTTGGAGAAAGTTACGGGAAAGTTGGATACTTGGGGAAGCAAATTTATTTCTCTGTTAGGAAGATTCACTCTTGCTAAATCTACTATTCTGTCTTTTCCAGTGTTTCATTGCACTCATTCCCTTATTATGGTAGGAATTTTGGCTAAGATTGATAAAGTTTGTAGGAATTTTATTTGGCAAAAAAATGATAGTGGAAATGGTTTACACTTTTTTTGCTGGGATTCTTTGTGTAAATCATATTATTTGGGAGGACGTTGTCTTCATTCTTGCGTGAAGAAGGTGGATGCTTTAAGGGCAAAAAATTGCATGGAAGTTTATGAATGATGAGGATTCTTTGTTGCATAGAGCTTTGGAAACTAAATATGGTTCATCTTGTTGGAATCTTGATTTGAAACCGAGTAAGTCAAATGCTTGGAAAATCATTTTGAGCGGTGCTAAGGCTCTTAAACTAATTGTAAGATGGAAGATATCCAATGGGGAAAATGTTAACATCATGGAAGATGTTTGGATATTAGATAAAGCTTTGAGCAAGTGGCCTACTTTTCTCTCAAATCTACAAAGTAATTGCTTTATTCGTAGATTACTTTGTTAGTAATGGTGGTTGGAATATGGAGAAGCTACATCAGGTTTTTGGAGAGAAATTGATAAAGATTATTTACAAAATTCAAATTGACCCGAATTGTCACAAGGATCAAATGGAACTGATGTACCAGATTTCAGGAAAATCACTTTATGCTTTAGTATTCGAATCTAATGTCACCAATTCAGATTTACAAAAGTATTGGACATGGATTAAGAGAATGAAACTTACTCCAAGGATTGAAGTTTTTTGGTGGAGACTATATCAAAAGGCAATTCTTACATTCCTATTTTTGGAATATAGAAGATTAAAGAATGTGAATTTATGTCCTAGAGGATGTATGAAAATTGAAGACAATGAACATGTGTCAATCATTTGTGATAAACTGATTCAAATTGTAAAAATATTGAATCAATGGTGTTTTCAAATACCTTCTTTTCAGAATTTTGCTGAATGCATTTCTTGGTTGGAACGTAATGCTTCTACAAAGACCTTTCTTGCGAATGTTTACAGTGCAACGATTTTTCTTTATCGAAAATCCAGAAATATTTTCATTCATGAATGTAAGGAAGATAGTAACTTGAATATTGCAGCTAATGCTCTTGCTATGTCTTCTATTTCTATGGTAAATAGAAATAATTCGGGCTTATGGGATGCTAATAACCAACTTGGTTATTTAAGAATTGTTTGTGAGATCTCGTTCCCTTACTGTTCCTCTCTGAATTGGATTTTCCTCCCAGGATCGTCCAGGACGATGTTGATATCGTCCAGGCCGATCAGTGTATTGAAAACAGCTAATTTCTGGAGTGTTTCTGGAATGATTTCTGGACTGGATCGTCCAGGACGATTTTGGATCGTCCTGGGACGATCAGTGTATGGCAAAATCCCGAGAGCAAGGGGTTTTGGCAAATTAATTATCGGCCTGTGGAATTGTCCAGGACGATTTGATTTTGTTCTGATCGGCCAGGACGATGTGGCGATCGGCCAGGCCGATCAGACTAAAGATATAAGAAAATCAGTTGTAGCATCGTTCGTGGTCGTCAATGGATGGTTCTTTTTATGGATATTGATACAGACGCTGCCGTATTGACAAGAAGTAAGTGAGATTGAACGATAGATTGATTTGCAAGTATATGTTCTGATACGATTCCACTCTATTGATTTGACTAATGTGATACGATAAGTAAGACGACTAGACGACTGTATTGATGTAATTGATGTGATCGATTGCTAGGATAGAGATTGTAGAGAATTGATTGACGCATTGATTTTTGAGCTTTATGGATTTCCTACTGGTTATTGATTTTATTGACTTCTGTTCCGTATTGATTTCCTATCTGCATTGACTCATTGATCATGTACGACTGATTGATTTGACTTGATTTGATTGACCTGCATATTATTTTCAGTGTCGTGCTTTGATTTCACTTGTAGGCTTTGGTGACCTGCTGGGCTATTTAAGCTCATTATATGTGGTTGATATTTCATGTGCAGAGCCTCCCGCGTGAAGCTTCTTCGATCGCTTGTGTCACTTTTGTTTTGTAGCCGTATGGCTATTGTACATATTCTTTTGGACTCTCTTCGGACTTTGTATATGTTGATATGTGAATTATAGTAATTGCTGTATTTCTTTCTTGTAATGCAATTGTCTCTGGATGACCGTATTGATCTGAACGAGAAGAAAGATGAAAAGAAAATGATAGATGAATCCTTTCACTATTGATATATGGGGCATCACATTGTTGGCATCCTCCACCCGATTGGATTAAAATCAAGTTGATGAAGCTTTGTTAACATCTTATAAAGCTGGAATTGGAGCTATGTGCCGAGATCATAAAGGGAGATTTCTTTTTTCATTTGGTTTCAATGGTATTCATTGGGATATCTCTTGGCTTGAAATGGAAGCTATTTTCTCTTTAAAAAGTATTACTAAAGAATGGATAATTCAATACAAAGACATTATCATTGAAGGAGACAATGCAAATGTAATTAAGTGCATTCAAAATAACTTCAAAAGGATGAACTTGCATGAACCGGAGTTTGGATTAGATTTTTTTACTTTTGTTAAAGAGTTTAATCATGTTATTTTCAATTGTGTGAATAGGGATTGCAATAAGTTAGCGGATGGTTGTGCTAATTATGATCTCAATGGTAACTTTGTTTAGGATAACATTTGCTTAGAACACATTCCTCCATCCTTTTTTTTGTTAAGGGAGGAATGTGATGCTATTAGCTTGTATTAGGTTTTTTTCCTTTAATGCTATTGCCTTATGCATCTTAATATATATATATATATATATATATATATAATAGATAAAGAAACAAACAACAAGTTTAAAAACATTTGTAATAGATTTAGAACCCTTTTTGCACTCTAAAATAAAATCAAAATCTTGGTGTATGTTTGGCCTCAACAAAAAGGATAAGAATGGGGGAATGATGCCAGTTAAAATATTAAAGGAGAAGTCACATTTAAAAAACAAATGAGATATTTTTTGAATGTGAGAAATAATAGTGACAAACAAGATAACAATAATATTTCTACTTATTAAGGCATTTGTTGTTTTATGAATGCCACATAAAGTCAGCCATGAGAAAATTAAGAACCTCAAGGTGAAATTTTTGTGCCAAATATTTATGTACGAGGAGATTTGGTATATTGAACATAAAAGAATTATAGAAATTTTTTAATTGTGGGGTTGATCAAATTTGTCCAAAGAACTTGAATATGGTTGCTTTCATGAATGATAACAACAAAAATACTATGTAAGACAATTGACCTAAGTAGAGGGAATACACAAAAAGCCATTACTAAAAATATTAGAAACTTATGCATAATATGAAGTATCAACAAAACATCAACAAGTCTAAAATTAGCAATTTTTTTATTGATTGAGTTACCAAGAAGCCACAGATCCAAGAAGGTAGAAAACGTACTAGCAGCATTGATATTATGTGATGTTACGCTTAATCAAAAAATTAGTTTTTGTTATATTTTTCCACCAATGAGAAGTGTGCCCCAACTTTTTATTCAACAAAGAGACATATATGAACTTTTACCTTTTAGTGAGAAGTGTATTATTAGTAGGGAACATCTAAACTAAGCCACAATTGTATGCAAAAACAATACCAGGAAAAGCAGGAAGACAAAGGAATTGAAATCATAAAGGCACACAAGTTTTCTTCGAAGAGATCAAATAAAGTTTTTTCCCCATTAATCCACTATTGAAGAGCAATCTAACAATTATCTCATTAATAAACGTAACACAAGGCTTGGACATATTGGTACAGGAATCCAATACACAATGGTATTCCAAATGGTGAGCATGAGATATTACAGTTGCCAGACCGAATATAAGGATTTTACTTTTCACCCATCCAAAAAAGAAGAAACATTATTCATCAAAGGTTGAAGATCTAAAATGAAGACCCTTATAGAGCCTATAGAGGTGAGAAAATAGATTAATAAGTGAGTATCCATAGGGAAAAAGAAAGGGCACCAAAGGAAGGAACGACCAAGAGACTTGCAGTACCATATGGATCAAAGTTGGTGAATTTTTGTGTTTATGTACTTCTTCTATTTTTATACAAAGTGATCAAAATAATTGACATGTCAACAAGAAATAATTTAATTTAACATGAATTTCGATGCATATTTGAGTGAGAAGCATTCAGAGTTAAATTCAAGATCATTCAAACTCCAATTTCAGAGGCCTTATAGTTAAACTAAATTTCTTATTGAGATGAACTCATTGACAAAAGAAGTGATCAAATATGACTCCAAATGAGCGCAATCAAATGCATGAAGCATTGTTAGATATTTTGATATATTAATTGGGTGATCAAATAATCTCTAAATCTTGTATGTATATAGACAAATTGGGCATCTTGATGGGACAAATTCAAGGAGCTCTGATTGCTTAATTTTAACATCATTATGATATTTAAATGTTTAAAGAATGATATATGATTGAGGGAATCAATACAAGTCATTCGATAAAATTTTCAAAATTTTAGTTATATATACAAAATGTCACTCATAAAAACTATAAATACTTATATTTTCTACCTAAAGAGAAGCCTTGACTTAAGATTCACGAGAGCTCAGCAACATGAAGAATTTAAGAGCTCCATTACGACACTATCATCTGACTACCCCCTAAATTCAAGAGAGCATTAGTAGAAACCCTAGGTGAAGCCTTTAAGGCTTGATCTGACCAATTGCACATTGACCTAGCACCACCTTAAATCATCTCTAGTGGTTCTTGGAAGCTCCCATGCACTTTTAATCATAAAACATCAAACTCAATGTGGCATATTAAACTAAACTTCATTATAATCCTTGCGAAGTGATGTAAACTTGTTCATGATCATCATTTAAATGATTTATACTCATTGACATTGTTGACCTTGGTTGACCAAGTTTAACCTTTCAACCTCTTAAACCCTAAATTCAAAGCATATGCATAAAGTATGATCCAAACATGATTCCAAATCTTAGGATTGATCCCTAGGTCTTCTACAATCACCATCGGGCATGCCTAAACCCATTTGAAGACATGGTTGACAATGATTAGTCAAGTTGACCATATTGACTCTATTTCACTAAAGTGCATATTAATTCATTATTTCAATTCTTTGCAAATCATGACATTGCATTCTAAACATTCTAAGCATTTATTCAAGCATGTTTGAATTCGTTAGAACCTATGGTGAGCCATAGTTTACCATTTTGCTCTAAATGTACATCAAATTAAACCTATTGTAGGCCTTGACAGACCTCTCATACACTTTCAAACATCTAGATGAACTTCCATAAGCCCAATGGAGCTAATCATTAAGTTAGGTAGACCTTGGTTGACCAAGTCAACATAGTTTGACCAAATGCATAATATGACACAATCCATTGCATTTAACTCAATTCACTTGACCCTTGACCTTTAAAGCCTGCTAATAGATCCCAATGGTCCACATGAACTCCAACAAGCTTTCCTACCACTTGGGCTAGCTTGGGTTAGCCAAATGGGCTACCCAAGTGCCCCTAAGAGGATTTCCATGAGCCATGTCCCTACCTAGATCAAATTGGCATGAACCAATGCATGTAAAGCATGCCATTGACTTACTTGAACTTGACCTAGCCTACTCATCCTTTGGACTAGCTTGGGTTAGCCAAATTTGCTAACCCAAGTTCACCAAGTTAAGCCCAAATGAACCATTTGGTACCCTAAGCCAAATTGGCCTAAACCAAAGCCTACAATCTCTTCCTCTACAGTCGCTATGGAGTTTTTTAATTGATCATTAGCTTGCCAATCTTTTCAAAATACCCCTAGCTGAGAATCAATTTTGTAAACTTAAATGTTGATTATAAATGTTATATACATATGATGAGTAGTGAGTTTGTGTTTAAAAAATTGATAAAAATGCAAAATTAATAAAAATAGAACTTAAGATGCATCCATTAAGTTAACAAATACCCTTAAAAGATTACGAGCAATCATTAACTCAACTGTAATGAAACTTATTTTTTTATATTCCATTTGACATTGCATGGATTAGGAACCCCCTCCCCTTGCTTAAACCCTAAAATATGTGGACGAGTATTTGGACACCAATCTTTTGAACTCCTTTTAACACCAAAAAATTCAAAACCATTCGAAGGAATTTAGAGGCAATTATTGCCTATTTATTTCCCTAAACAAACCTTAACTTAATTTGAATTTGAAAAATTATCAAATGACTTAATTTAACATCTATAAATAATACTAAACCATTTATTAGTTGCATATAGTTCTTTCTACTCATTTCCTAAGACCAAGGTTATAAGGTGTTAGAATCTTTCAAGGAGCATGGGAAACACAAGGCATAATATTCTTTCATTAAGTTTCCTAATGGGTTAAATTTTGGCTAGCATTTTTATTATTAGTTCTTCTTCCCTCTTTGACTTTTCCATTTTTTCACTTTTATTACCATTAGAATCTTCCTCTAACCTTTAATTTCTCACTTTTTTAATACAAAATTATATGGAAGCTAAAAAATAGTTATATAGTATGATACAAGTCTTAAAATATTGTTTTACACTATCCATACTAATTTGGTTATTTATTGAAAATGTTTATTTTTTCTTAGTAGGGTTTTTATTACTTATTGTTAAAGAAAACTATGCAATTTTGACACATTCTCAATTATGCTTTAACTGATTTAATTCGATGACATATTTGCATATATGAATAAATTATATTTGTTAGGAGGTATAAGGGGTTAAAATCCTTTAATTGCATACTTGTGCTAGAGAAATTCATGTGCCTATAAGACATATTTTTGTGGCTATAAGTCATATTCTGGTGTTATAATCACAAAAGATAGTCATAAGGAGCTAAAATCCTTTGAGATTCTATCTGGGTCTGAAAAAATAACAAAAAAACTGATATGAACTATTATGTAATATAAATTTCAATTTATATAAGTTAACTACTCAGTTTTAATATTTAAATATTTATATAAATGCTAATCTTTTACTACTAGAGTGATTTATTATTATTATTTATTTAGGTACTTAAGTATTTAGAAAAAAAATTTAATAAAAAATTTATAAATTTAGACTAGTTTCCATAGCTTGTTGTGCTATTTAAGCTCATTATGGTTTTACTTATGATTTTCAGGATTTGGTAAAGGGAAGGAGTCTATTGATTAACAGTTTAGGATCAGATCCGAGGTATAGGTATTTTTGTTTTAATTTTTATATAGTCATGACTACTTTATTATTTAATTATTTAGCTAGCGCTTTTATTTGTAATAATGTAATGTAGTATATATACATTTTAATAAGATGAAAGTAATATTGTGGATGAATTTATTTTAGTATTTGGATGTTTTAGTAGCTTTGTAGTTTATTTTAAAGTTTAAAATTGAAGAGAATCTAAAATATTCTAAAACTAGATATTAAGATTTGTTAGTCACGACTCAACATGATAGGACATGTTCTTGTCAGGTTAGATTATGATAGGGTTCACTAGCACTTTTTTTAGTGTACTATCAGTCTTAGCCTCAACACTAATTTCTCTAATGAATACATCACAAATCTTCATACATTATTCCCAGGGGGTTACTATATTTAATATGTCTTTCATCACTCCATTCTTCAAAAAGCTAGTGTTTTTGAGAATCAGTCTTACTCTCTCTAACCCCTTGTAGTGTTCCTACCAATAATTCGATAAATGCCTAAGGCATGTTCTTCTCCACCATATACTAAATCATACAATTCATATCCAAAATATCGGTTCTTTCATATTCTTAGTCTTGGTCATCTTATTGAATTTATTATCACCTACAAGCATCCCAATCTAGATTTGAGTGCATATGTGGTTGGTCACTATCCATGACCATTTTTCAAAGCTAATTTTCATTACCTCTCCCATCATAAGGGTATGAGCCACTCTACTCATCCCGCCACAAATTCTCCCACCATACAAGAATAGCTTGCAAGTATGTAAAGTGTGGTGAATTAGCTAGATCGATGGATATAGTATATGCTTTCTCATTAGCACACCAAAGAAATGCCTACACTGGTAGAAGATCAAGATAAAGAAGATGAAGTTGAGGAAGAAGAGGATGATAATGAAATTGTGGAGTTCTAAGATGGGTTATCTCTTGGATTGTTTATTTGTTTTGATTTGGAGATGAGGTTCTCAAAGTTAGTTTTTCTTTTTCTTTTCGTGTCACTTTATGGTGTATGTCTTTTGTCTCTTTAAACATTAAATTTTTATGTGTTTGATAGTATTATCTTGAGTTTATTTTAACTAGTCTTACAGTTCTATTTGGTTTCCCCCACGCCCCTCCATCAAAGAAAAAAAATATATTATTGTGCAGAAAAGGTATGAAGTAAAGTGTAAAGAACAATAAAAATTGTACAAAATAATTCTTTAAATATTGGGAAGTATATACGCCTTTGGTGACCTTACAACTCTACCCTTGTGATGCCTCATAATTTAATTTGGAAGAATTATTCTTTTATCTTTTAATAAACAACAACGAGAGCTACCTAATTTCTTTTATCAATATAAATATTAGCATAAGTGAAACTATTGATCAAAACATAGATATATACATATGCATTCATTTTTTTTTTCAGAAATAATGTTCACTACTTAGGATCTCTACAATCATATCACAACTACTCTCTTCTTAGTACAAAATAATAATTAAAATGATAAGAACCTAAATATGAAGAATCTTGAACAATCTCTCATTCATGCTCCCTTGTCATAACTTGAAGTCATTTAACCACATAAATGAGCTCAAGAGCCTAGCAAGATCAATAAAAATTTAAGTAGTCAAATCATAGCAATAACATTTATATGATCAAGAATCAATACAAAAATAGTAAAATACAAATGCAGTAGTAACAATGTTTGTAAATAATAAAGCAATGTAGTATATAACTCAATGTAATATAATAGAGAAACATTTATAAATCAATATGATTATTGAATCATTAAAGCAATCATCATATCAGTAATATGAATCAATAAATAAATAATATAAAGCGATAAAACTAAAGCATCGATAAAGATTATCAAAATTATATCAATATAGTAAATCATATAGGAGTATACACATGCTATTTATGTATTATATAGAGTATCAAATTAATATATTATGAGCTCAATATGTCACATATTCAGTATCAATACAGTAAATCACTAGTATCAAATAATTTAATAATTTCAATGTCTATATCGATAATAATAACCCTTCAGTGATAGGAGTAATTAATTAATACAATAACAATAAACCTATACAATGATAAAAAAATCATACAATAATAGGGAAAATGACTCAATAATATATATTTTAATAGTCATACTAAACAAATAAGGAGGTTTGACTTAATCAATATTTTTTCAATATAATATCAGTATTGGTAAACTATTGACTCAATAAATAGAGTAGTCACTTTTTACTCACTAGCACTGTAATTATCTTTTTTTAACTCTCAATCAATATCAGGTGAATCAGTAGAGGATAACACGATAATCTTGTATAGGTGAATCAGTCTCCAGCCAATGTCAATGAATAACCAATCTTTATTTATTTTTTCTCACGCACATTATTATCATAATATTATAATAATAATAGTGATCGACTATTACTTAATTACATATCCACATTTATTTTTAATGTATTATAATAAATAATATATAATAGGCTTAATTTAGAAAGTATTGAAATATCATAATGGTAGGTAATAAAAAACCTTATTGAGCAGAAATTCATATTTTGAGAAATTAATAAAATTACAATATATCATATATAACAATGTTCTGAAGCTTTAATAAACTAAAATATTATTTTTAGATATCAAAATAAAATTTTAAATTGGTAAAATCATTACTTTTTTAAAATCACTCGGTGAAAAATCACAGATAAATACTCAAAATATTCATAATATCAATTTCTATAGTATATAAAAAGTTACTTTGGTTTTACCAATATAAAATTATTCTCATTTTTTGATAAATTAATATAAATTTGATCTGATAAACTTTAAAAATACCAAATTATTGAAATCGTAAATATAATAATGTTTCCTTACAATAAGACGATCAAATCTCCCATTGGATTGATTGATGAAGATCACTTTGTGGGCTCCAAATCTCAAATTCTCTTTTCCCTCTCCTCTATTTTATCTCCAATTTTGTTTTCTAATTCTGATCTGTTAATTGAAATAATAAATAAAAGGGATTAAGGTGCTTTAATATATTTATAATAATATAATTTATAATTTAATAAATTTTTAGTTTAAATTTTATATAATATTTTTGGGATTAAAAAATTATAGAAAAATATTCATTTGTCAACGACAACAATGACCTCACCTCCTCCCCTACAAAATGCAACTCTTGTGCTAAGAGTGAGTTTTATTTGCTCTTGTATTTCATCAAAACAAATAAATTTTTTTGTTTCAGTGCATTTAGAAAGCGTTCAACCAAACAATAATGCTAAATTCAAAATACATAAATTCTCCTTAACTTTACATTTCTTTCACTTTATGTTTTCAATTCATCCAACCAAACAACCCACAAACTTATTTTAAAATACGTGCAATAATATCTTTATATTGCATTCATCTTAAAATAAATTCAATGATGAAGAAATCTATCCTATTTTATATCAAACCAAAGATATTCTAATTTCTTACATGTAAAATATTATTTGAAATCATTGAAAGCATGGATACATAATTCTTAATACTATTTAAATATCTACCATTTTCAGCCAAATGAACTAAATCTTATTCATCTATATTGTGGTAATACCTAATGCATCTCGAGATTTATTAATAAAAAAAATATTATTTTAAGAATATTTAAAGAATTCATGTTCTTGAGAAATTATGCCTCTTGTTAAGGGAGCCATTTAGCTTTTCGTGCATGGAGTGTTGGCTACGCTGCTTAGATCTTGCCTATCTCATAATTTATTGGATTATATTATACATACAAACAGCCATATTTTATAATGATAATCACTTAGGCAACTTGGTGGAAGGAAAAAAAAAGTATATCTTTATGTAATCTATTTATCCAATTTACTTGTTTTGTTTGTGATGACTTTCTTACTATTTTTTAAAACAAATTTTTAGTATAAAAATTTCTAGTTCATGAAACTTTTGTTCTAAAAAATTGCTTTAAAAAGTTATAAGAAAGTTGTCTCAAATGAATTTTAAGCCAAGTATATTAGCCTCAAGAGTTTTAAGGTCCATCCTCTTGATTTTTGTGATCACAATCTATATTTTATTATGTGTGATACGTCATGCAAAAATTATCTTGATCGGGCATGAATCTCGAGGTAAAAAGCTAGCAGGAAACTTCATAAATTAAATCCGGGATCATCTGAACTCCGATTTCAGCAAACTTATAGTCAAACTGAGCGTCTCAGAAATACGAACCCAATGACACCAAATTCAACCCAATCCGAGCCCAAATGGGTCCAAATGAAGGACCCGAAGTGCTGTTGGAAGGTTCAAACCATAATTTGAGTTACCAAATGGTCTCTGATTTGAGCTAGCCTATACTCGAATCTAGCGGCTCAACAAGACAAATCCAATGAGCCCAAGATCGCCGAATTCCAACATCACTAAGGCCTTCAAATGTCTGGTGAACGGTGCACGATCGAAGGGTTCAATATCGACCGTCCATTCAAACCACTCCCTATTCGCCCCTGATCTCACGACTATTTACGATCCATGCCACTACAGAAAAACTATAAATAGAGCCCTCATTCTTCACAAAGGAGGGGGGGGAATAGAGCCCTCATTCTACACCAGGGGGGGGGGAGTGAAGAGAGAGAAGAAGAAGGGAAGAAAAAGAGAAAGGGGAAAAGGAGAATCCTCTCCTCCTCGACCACCGCCGGAGCTCTTCCCGCCGCATGAATACGCCGGAACTCTGCCGGATATTCGGGAGAATGCCAGAATTATGCCAAACTTCCATGGGATGCGAAAGTTCTTCCCAATTTACAACAGAGTTCCTTCCTGACGCCGAAACTCCGCCCAAGTGAAGCCGGAGTTCTCCTCTGCAACCAACAGACATCGGACTTCTACCCGACGTCAAACCTTCACTCTTCGCCAAGTTTCTACCCGACGTCGGACTTTTATCGGTTATCGGACTTCGTTCGACGTCTATGCGAAGATGGATTTCTTTCCATTGTTGGACTTCTACCTGACTCTGTCCTTCTGATCTTCGTCGTCAGACTACAGTTCTTCCGACCTCCGTCGCCAGCCGACTACGGTCCTTCTGACTTACGTCGCCACCGACTACAGTCTTTCCGACATCCGTCGTCCGTCAACTACGGTCCTCCTGATTTATGTCGCCCGCCGACTACAGTTCTTCCGACCTCCGTCGCCCGCCGACTACAGTTCTTCCGACCTCCGTCGCCCGCCGACTACGGTTCTCCTGACTCACGTCGCCAGCCGACTATAGTCCTTCCGACCTCCATCGCCCGCCGACTACGGTCCTCCCGACCAAACGAACATTTCAATAGTGATTATTTGTATTTATATCATGTAATGTACTTTATAAAATGTACATCAAGCTAAGGCCTTCTCCCAAGGAAGGGCCTCATTTGTAATCAACTGCTATACTAGTGGATTCATTCAAACTGGGCTAGGCCCCATGGTTTTTCCCATTTTCAGGGGTTTTCCACATAAAAATCTTGGTGTCTCATAAATGCTAAACCCTCTCTCTTATCTGATTACATGCCGGATTTTCGTACAACGCTAAGACGATAAACTTTATATTTCTCTACCGCCGCGAATACTCCTGGACGCAATAATGTGCACTAAGTCTTTTATGTGCACTGTATTTATGGTCACTCAAGTAAATATATTACAACCCATAGGTTGTTCATTAATTTGGTTTGATAAGATTACAACATAGTGTTAACTCTAATAGATTTAAAATTATTTTAAAAAATAAATTTCCTACTCTAAAATAGACAAAATATGTCGCAATGCATTTTGATATAGTCAAAATTTATTTTCATTAAAAATTGGATCTATAACGGTCACATATAATTTTTTTTCATTTGAAAAATCTGTTTAAGATTTGATGACGAAGACATTGTTGTGTACCCAAAGAAATACATGGGTAGTGAAAGATAAAATTTTAGCATTTCTACAAAGATTTCACATGCACACAGATAAAAAGTGAAGCAATAGAAACTAGAGTTCTTATGTCAAAAATCCATAAAGGAAGAAACCATGGGGCTTTACATAGTAATTCCACAAGTATTTATCATCGTTTGCAAATAATGTACTTACCAGCCCATGGCTTGGGAAGATGTTCATACAATATAATAGATATAAAGTATACACAACATATTTTGTGGTGAAAGGTAGAGGAGCCAAGTGACAAGGGAGCTATCTTTAAGAGATCATTTGTTATTTGTTTATTCATTCTTCTTTGGTGAGGAGGAGATAAGAGACCACAAAGTTCAATATAAATATTGATACTGAAACTGAGAGTTATAGTTTGTGTTAATGTTGTGCATCATTTTTGTAGGTGATGACATTTATAAATGCTACTGATGATGGTGGGAGATTTAGTCAATGTTTCTTTGTATAATAGGACAATAATTATTAGGAGGCTATTTTTGGGAAATGGTGGTTGTAGAACCATCATTGTGTGATAGTGGTCAGATGATCATAATATGGTGAAGATGATCAGATGATTATCGTTGGATAATAGTGCTCTTAGAACCATGATAAGATGATCTTAGTTGAATAAAGTTGTTCTACTTGGCTGATACTATTCATAGCACCTTTATTTGGGGATGATGGTTAAGGACCGTAGTTAGTTGATGATGGTTAGAGAATCGTAGTCGTGTGACAATGTTGAATGATCATAGTCAAGCAATGGTGGTTAGAGGATTGCAGGAGTGGTCGTGTGACTATTCTCACATGATGGTGGTCAAAGGATCATTAAAATGATGGTGTTTGGAGGATCATTGTGAGAAAATGTTGGTTAGATGATCATAGTTGGAAATAGTGGTAAGATAATCATACCAAGTTGGTCAAAGGCGGTCGAAGGGCTATAGTCCAGGGATCATCTTGTTGTAGGGGAGGAGGTGAGGTCATTCTCACATGCCAAGTGCTAGTGGTAAGGGAATCATAGTTGGTCAAAGGCGGTCAAAGGGCTATAGTCCAAGGATGGTAGTTAGAGGACCATAGTTGAGCAACTATGGTTGAAGAATAATAATTGAGTGAAGGTGATCTTAGGACCATAGTTGGATGAAAAGGATCAAAGGTCAGTAGTAGGGCGATAGTGGTTAGGTACCTATAATCGGGAAATGGTGGTCGGAGGATCATAATTGAGTGACAATGATAAGAGAACTATAGTTGAGTGTCAATGACATGTGATAATAGTAAGGATCGCAAAATGTACTCATAGGACCAGAGTTGAGTAATGATGGACATGCAATTATAATTAGGTGATGGTGGTGGGCAAAAATAACTAAGCAAAGGTAGTTGGAGGATTATAGTCGGACAATATTATTTAGAAGACCGTGGTCAGGCGATAATGCTTGGGGAACCATAGTCTAGTAACAAAATTATTATAAATCCCACCTAACTATAATAAGAATATTTACTAAAAAAATAAATAAAGAAATGAAGGAAATGGTGAATTCTAGAGTGAGAAGCCCTAAGATTTTAATAAAATAAGATTGAGAATAGAGTATCATCTTATAGATAAATTACATAGCTAAGCTCACCAATCAGCCTTCTATTTATAGATTTTGGTTGAGGCTTGAGTATCATAAAATTGGCTACATGCATGGTTATACAAAAAAATTAGAGAAAATATAATAGTAATGTAGTATGATCGGAAAGTTTAACTTGATAAAGTAGACTGATGAGCAATTAAGAGCTCGTTAACTTGGCATGTATTGATAGTTGAATAGCTCTGTAACTTATCAATAGCTTACTTTGGGAAGTTGTCCTTTCTTGAGTAATCACTAGAGATGATTTGATAGATAATAATTACTAGAGTCGATAGATAGATTGTACTCACCTGACCAAGACATGTATTCAGATTAAAGTAACCCACTTAAGGCTCTCTCTTGTATAGTAACAAGTTTGTTTTATGTTGAGGCTAAATAAATCGAGTTAGTTAAGCTTGAATAGGTTGATTGAGCTTTAACCGACTTGATTTAGCTTAAACAAAATTTTCTGAATATTACATTAATTACTAGATATAAAAGTTATATATGATTTAACTAATCAATGATAATATTAATAGAATATAAGCCAAAATTAAAATTCTTGTTCTTTGAATGAAATGCATTAGAAAATTAGTTTTATCATGAAAAACTATGTATGTATGAGAGAGAAAGTCTGAGAGAGAGAGAGAGAGAGAGATTGTGAAGTGAAATAGAAGTGAGAATACATTAAAGCTTTGTTCTCTCTTGAATTTAATTGATAATTCTTTCAAATCAAACAAAAAAGAGATTTTAATTCACTACTTTTTTTCTCAACCAAATAAGTGGGTGATACTATTTCAATTTAATTCATTTTATCATTTTCTATTTCTTTTTTTGCTTTTCTCTTCCAAACCAAAAGCGTATTAAAAAAAATTAACAACACAAATAATAATAATATTAATAATATTTTATCCACACAAAAAATTAATACCAAACTAACTTAAAAAGATAACATCCCAAGCAAGGTGGAACCCCATTGAGGCGGGGGAATTGCACCCCCTGAATTTTTTTTTTCATTATACTATTATTTAGGTAATTTGTCCCCGTTTAATCAATTTTTTAGCCTTTATTACAAGGGCATTAAGGCAATTGTCCCCCCCCCCCCCCCCCCAAAAAAAATATTCCCCCCCCCCCCCCACACCAAAAAAATGTTAAAATATTATGGTCTTTAGGCAATTTCCCTCCCAATATAATTAAATATATTGTCGAACCCTGCCAGGGGAGCTGTACCCTTGGACCCCCGACATATATACCAACAATTACTTATAAATTTGTCTCCCCTAAAAATTATGGTTGGTTCCGCCCTTGATTCCAAGTACATAGCTCATTGGAATAAGCATTTTTTCGGTTTAACTAAACTTAAATTAATAAGGAAATAATGAGCAATAAAGCATTACTCAAAACAAAAGACTTTGTTGAATATCAAAGAGGAACCACTCATTATCTCAACCAAAGAAAAAGTTGACAAATCAATTTACAGCTACCGAAGAACAAAAATTAGAGATAAATTAGCTCTGTTCGAGCTATCTTTCTCTTTCTTACAATATTACCAGCAACCAAAGAAGTACAAATAGCCTATACAATTCCTCGCAACCTCACTCAGGAAAACAATGATAAAAAAATTAAGGCGTAGAGACTTGACGACGATCATCACCGCAGAGCAAGCCGTGGACGGCGTTGATGGACTCTGGTGCGTCGTTGTGACAGGAAGAAGAGTCTGAAGGAGGAACAAAACCTCGTGGAAGCATGGCGGAGAAGACCAATTCCCCAACCTGATAATGACCTGAAAAGCTCTTCCTTCTCCTCATACTTCTCCTCTTCTTGTTCTTGAGAAGGTTGCCATTAGATAGAGGAGGATAAGGCCTTGGTACCGATAAGTGGGAGTGCTCATGGCGTTGGAAGTTGATGGAGGAAGAAGCTTGTTTCTTTGTTTGAAGTGTTTGGTGTGAGAGAATGGGAGAAGAAAGATAAGAGAGGAGTAGGGAGAAGAGGAAGGAGGAAGCGATCAAGTTAAGGCACTGAACAGCCATCAGGAGTTGGAGCGTTGGGAATGGCTGTGCATTTGGATTTGAGTGCAGAAGCTGGTAAAGGTCTAGAAGCGGTAAAAAAATATGTGAGGAGCTTTTGATATTATTATGATTAATATTGATTATTTAAGTTATAAGATTAGTTATTCAAGCAAATTTTACTTAAAATAAAAAATATAATTAAGGTACTTGATGAATTATCTACATCATAAAGCATATGAAGTCCAACTTTTTCTTTCAAAATAAATGCATAACATAGAGGAGTTGTTGGTTGGTTTTCTCTATATCTGTCCCTTTGTCATGAGAACTGGAGAATATGACGGGTTGTAAAGGAGAAGGGAGGGCACAATACGGGGAACATTCTCCGAAGGCTTGGCTTTGTTTGCGAGGTCTTCTCGATACTTTAATCAGTCTTGCTTTAGTTAATGTAGGGATAAATTGTAGTATTCTAATGATGAGAGCCCTGCTTTCTTTCTCTCTTTTTCGGTTCCCTTTGAGGTAAGTAAAATGCTTAAGTTGCTTTATTACCATTCAACTTTGACCATTGACTGAATTCTGCTAGATATTGGTTGGGCTTTTTCTACATATATAAAATATGTTTACCATTCAACCTTGACCGTTGCCCCTCCTGATTGACTAAACCTGTTAAATATCTACGTGTTACTTATATGTATACATTTTGATTTTATATTTGATGCCCCATCTTCCAGCACCACTAAACAACTACATATTTTTTATTTCTTTTAACTTATTATTGATATATCCCAAAAAATTATATTGATCAAGCACGAATCTCGAGACAAAATCAAACTGGAAACTTCAAAAACTAAATCTAGGAGCTCCCGAACTCCGATTTCGACGAGCTTATAGTCAAACTGAGCGTCTCGAAAATACAAACCCAACGACACCATATTCAACTCAATCCGAGCCCAAATGAGCCAAAATCAAGCACCCGAAGCGCTATTGGAAAGCTCGTACCACAATTTGAGTTACCAAATGGTCTCAGTTTTTAACCAGCTTATAGTTGAATCGAACGGCTTGACGAGATGAATCCAACGAGCACAAGATCGTCGGATTCCGACATCACTAAGGCCTTCAGATATCTGACGAACGGTGTACGATCAAGGGATTCAATATTAGCCGTCCATTCGACCACTCCCTATTTGCCCGTGATCTCACATCTATTTACGAGCTATGCCACTCCAAAAAATTTATAAATAGACCCCTCATTTCTCATGGGAGGGGACTCAAGCAAGAAGAGGAGAAGAAGAAGAGAAGGATAAGGAGAATTAGCTCCTGCTCGACCACCGCCGGAGTTCTTCCCGCTGCCTGAATAATGCCAAAATTCTGCCGAATACTCGTATGACGTCGAAACTCTAAACAACTTTGTAACTGAATTTCAATTCAAAAGAAACTCATTGTAATCTAATCGTCCTAACTTGTGGGACGAATTAGCCTATTGTATCTCAAACTACAATAGTGGAACTTTCAACTGGGTGTGGCCCCGTGGTTTTTCCCCTTTTCAGGGTTTTCCATGTAAAAATCATGGTGTTCTTTCATCTTCTCTTTGTGTGTGCTAGATATTCGTGCAACGCTCAGACAAAAAATCTCTAACTCTACCGCCGCGTATATTCTAGCCCGTAACAGTTTGGCTCCGTCTATTGGAACCACTATCCCACTACTTCAAGTATTGCTACGATGGTCAACAGGCGCAGCAGTCGTATCATTGGAGCTTCTCGCTCCAACTCCCGTCAGTCCAGAAATTAATCTATTAATCATAAATGCCTGATGTCTACCTCTTTTCATCCTGGGGGGCAGAATGCTGCCGGAGAAGGAACATCGGGACCTTCTTTAGAAGAGAGAATCCGAAAGATGGAAGAATCTCAAAAGGAGATCTTTCAACTCCTGCGAGAAAATTGGCAACCAACACTAGCACAACGGGAGGAAGTTCTCTCCCTCAGGATCCACCACGGGTTGAAGATGTTCAATTCGAACATCTCCAAACAGAGATTCATCTTCCTCCACTAAGAAGACATCCACAGTCACGATAGGATAACAAACTTGCTGATACAGCAAGTTCTACACATCCTTCGCCCTCGACTCGGTAGCCTCGCTTTGTCCCAAATCTCCCAGAAGACTTAGCCCAACCACACGTTGCCGAACACCCTCACAATGCTCTGCGTCATGAACTATGAAGGTTGGTATGGGAAGAGTTCCCCCAAGGGGATATGAGGAAAACTCTCCGACAAAGGGACTTCCAGGAGTCATCACCTCTAACTGAAGCCATTCTTCAGCATCCCATTTCGGTTTGATTCAAAGTACCCAGCATGGAGTCTTACGATGGAACGTCCAACCTGTATGAGCATATCGACCACTATAGAATCATCATGCATATTCAGCGAGCCTCGGACGCACTCCTCTGTCAGGTCTTTCCTGCCACCCTTAAAGGCAGGCTCAAACATGGTCTATTCACTTCCATCCGGGATGATCCTCTCATTTGTCAAATTGACCAAAGCTTTCGTTGAACAGTTCGTAGCAAATCGAAGAATAGCTAAAGACTCTTCCCATCTCTCCGGGATCCGTCAAGATGAAGGAGAATCGTTAAAGGAGTATTTTCAGTGATTTTTCACTGAAGCTCGACAAATTCCAGGAGTAGATCCTGACCTCTTGAGAGGAGTCTTTCTTGGAGGCTTTCGCCCTAGCCCCTTTTACTCGACACTCATGCGCGACATCATTCCTTCATATGCCGATTTGATTCATCGTGTAGAAGCTCAAATCTCGACATACGAAGCCATAAATGCTCATAGAAAATAATTTGAGCAAACTAATGGGAAGCGCAAGGGTGCACCAGGGATGGATAATTCATCTTCACAAGGAAAGAAGCTAGGGAAGAATAATCTACCTCCTAGACCTCCAATGCCACGATGAGAACCTCGATAGGAGAAGGAGTACTTGAATAGTAGTTAATGAAATTGAGATAATCACTGGAGATCCCTTTTTATCTGACTAAGTCTTTTTGCCTGTAAATGAAAATTCAACTCTAAAGAAGGTCGTATAGATCACTCTATTACCTTTGACGATTCTGATCTGGAGGGAGTAAAAACCCCTCATCAAGATCTGCTTGTTATCAATGCAGGCATAGGTGACCCATGTTACAATGTCAAAAGAATTCTTATGGATAATGGAAGCTCCTTAGATGTCCTGTTCTATTCCACTTTTCTCAATATGGGTCTCTCAAGAGAAAAGCTTCAACCTGCTGCAGGTCCTTTATATGGATTTGATAATCGACCTATACGAGCAGAAGGAATAATCAGTCTCTCAGTTGTACTTGAAGAATTTCCCCGGCAGTCTACACACTCCATTCAATTTATCATTGTAAAGTTAGAATCATCTTACAATGCTATCTTTGGGAGGCCCCTCCAATCGATTTTTGGGATTGTCACGTCTATCCCTCACGTCAAGCTGAAGTTCCACACCCAGACAAGAGTTAGTGTGGTATTCGGAGATCAACAAATAGCACAAACCTGCTATCTCAAACAGGTCAAGTTACGTCCAACGGTTACACTGAGCATCGAGGACTTTGATCTCCAGAACCATGATATTCCTTAGAGAGCTTCCCCTATAGAAGACCTTACTACTATACCTATCTCTGAAGAACTTCCTTCGAGGAAGGTGTAGATTGGATCACTTCTCTCATACAACAAGAAGAAAAAATTCGTAGAATTTTTATGAGAAAATCAAGATATTTTTGCGTGGAGTCCGGTAGATATGCCCGAAATTGACCTCGAAGTGATTGTACACTCCCTCAAAATTAATTTGGCATGCAAACCTATCATCCAGAAGAAAAAATTTTTTGCACAAGATTGTCAACAAGTAATCGAACAAGAAGTAGATAAACTCTTGGAAGTCAGGTTCATAGGAGAGGTGCACTATCCTACTTGGCTGGCAAATGTTATCATGGTGCGGAAGGGGAGTGGAGCGTGGAGAATGTATATAGATCATATAGATCTCCATAAAGCTTGCCCGAAAGACAGCTTTTCGCTTCCTCGTATTGACTTATGATATCACTTCTAGACATCAGATGTTAAGCTTTATGGATGCCTACTCCGGCTATAATTAAAAAAAGATGAATCATGCTGATGAAGAAGCCATATCTTTTGGTGATGCCCTTCGGGCTCAAGAATGCTGGAGCAACTTAACAACGCCTTATGAATAAGATTTTCAAAACTCTTATTGGGCGTAATATGGAGGTGTATGTGGATGATATGTTGGTAAAGAATCTTAAAAAATCTCAATATTTATCTGATTTAGAGCAATGCTTCCATTTGTTGAGGCATTACAATATACGGCTCAACCCCGCCAAATGTGCCATTGGAGTCGCTTCTGGAAAATTTTTGGGGTTTATGGTAACCCATAGAGGAATCAAAGCTAATCTAAAAAAGATCAAGGCATCGAGAGATATGGTGCCACCGAAAAATATCAAGGAGGTCCAAAGGCTAAATGGGAGAATTGCAACACTTTTGTTTTTTAGCTCATTTAGGAGACAAATATCTGCCCTTCTTCAAGGTAATTAGAGGTGCTCGCAACTTTGGCTTCCAATGGATGGATGAATACCAAGAAGCCTTTGAACATCTACGAAAGTATTTAGCTTCCCCACCACTACTTTTCAAACCAACACCAGGAGAAAGTTATATTTGTACCTAGCTATTTTTACCCAAGCTATCAGTTTAGTTTTAGTACGAGAGAAAAATATTGTACAACGCCCCATCTACTATGTCAGTAAGACCCTATCTTAAACGAAGGGATGTTATCCCATAGCAGATAAGACGGCATTGGCGTTAGTTTATTCAGCTAGAAAACTACGCCCTTACTTTCAAGCCCATTCAATTGGGTTTACACAAATTTTTCGCTAAAAAGTATTTTGCAAAAGCCAGAAGCATCAGGTAGGCTCGTTAAGTGGTATGTAGAGCTAAAAGAATTTGACATCCACTACTTGCCTAGGCCCGATATCAAATCTCAAGTGCTTGCAGATTTTGTTGTTGAGTGCACCGTCCTAGTATCTGACGTTCAACCAAGTAATATGCCTTCTTCTCCATGTTGGATGTTGTATGTCGATGGGTCTTCTGAAAGTTCTGGCATTGGAGTTGAAATTCTATTAATTTCCCTGCAGAAAGTTACTCTTGAATATATACTCTGACTCAAGTTTCCAGCGACAAACAACACAACAGAATACGAGGCCCTCATTGCCGGATTGAGATTAGCAACTAACTGTGAGGTACATAACCTAATAGTCCACACTGATTCCCAACTAGTTGCCTCTCAGGTGGAAGGGGAGTTCGATATCCACAATCCACAACTGGCACAACATTGTAACATTGCAAAGTTACTCTTGGCCCGTATAAGAGAGCATCAGATCATACATATTCTCTGGGAATAAAATGCTAAAGCAGACGCTCTTTCCAAACTTGCTCATCAATAATGAAAGACATCTACAAGAGAAAGTGTATTGAGGAGATCCACTTTCTAAGTATTCAAGGTCTGTGGGTCATACAATCAATCGATGAACCAAGAGAAGCATCTTAGATCGATCCCTTCTTGTCTTTTTTACAAGATGGGGTACTGCCTGAAGAACCCATGGCTGCAACAAGACTTTGAAGACAAGCAGCAAATTTCACCATTATTGGAGGTGAGTTGTACAAGCACGCCTTCACCGGACCATATCTCAAGTGTCTCCCGCCTTCAAAAGCTGATTACGTACTTCGAGAAGTTCATTCAGGAGTTTGTGGAGAATATTTGGGAGGAAGAGTATTGGCTTACAAGATCATGAGATAAGGATTTTATTGGCCTACAATGAAACACGACACACTTGAGTTTACACAAAAGTGCAAAAACTGCCAGTTACATTCCAATCTCACCTATACACCTGCTCTGGAACTCGCATCACTTTAGATCCCTGACCTTTTGCCCAATGGGGAATTGATATAATGGGACCCTTCCCTGTAGCCACGGGACAACAAAAATTTATTATCCTAGCTGTAGATTACTTCACCAAGTGGGTAAAAGCAGAACCCTTGGCAAAAATTACAGAAGTAAATGCCAAACAATTCTTGTGGAAGAATATAATATGTCACTTCGGCATCCCTGCAAGAGTCATCACCGACAACGGGACTCAATTTACTGGGAAGATCTTTACATCCTTCTGTAAATATTTTCATATTCAACTCATCCACACAGCTATCGCCCATCCTCAGGCTAATAGGAAAACAGAGGTTACAAATCAAACAATTTTGAAAGGGTTGAAGACACGCTTAGGGAAGGCTGGGGGGGCAATGGGCTGAAGAACTCCCAAATGTCCTTTGGGCTTATTGGACTAATGCCAGGACTCCTATGGGAGAAACCCTATATAACCTCTATTTTGGAACATAAGCAGTCATACCGGTTGATATTGGAGTCCCGAGTAATAGAGTCCAAACTTTTGACTTCAATAATAACGAGGAGAGTCTCAGGACAAATTTGATATCCTCCCTGAAGTACGAGATGAAGCCTCACTCATAACCGCTGCATACCACCAGCGAATTGCTCGTCACTATAATCAGAGAGTGAAACCATTGTAGTGGATGTTCACTTTGTTGTGATACCATCTCTTCTCCTCAAATTCTTTTTTCCGTGATTCGAGAAATACACAATTTACATTATATCTCAATCATTAAACGATCAATCCTAGGGGGATTCGATCCGACCTCTTCCATACAAGTTAAAATCATCAAGCAAATACTTTGATTAACAACCTCCGATAGGTCAGGGTATCCAAGGAGGATATCTCATGCAATCACTTTAGTCAGAAAAGGCTGCCAAAATATTTCTCATTGAAAAAAAGTTGAATCAATTTCATATGCATGTGAAAAAGAGATAAATATCTTTTTTATATAACTCACTGAAACATCAAATACATCATACAAAAATATCAAACACCAGAAACACATATATAATCACCACAAAGAAAACAAAAGAGATACAAATAAGATTAGAATAATCATATAGGATCTTAAGATCAACCTCGTCTTCATCCAAAGAAAAAACATACTTCAACACACTCTCTAACTCTTCACCACCAGAGTCTGAAGATGGATCACCAGAAGCCTGGATGGGAGTCAACCCCTCAATCTCCCCTCCATTTTTACACTGCACTGCACGAACACCCTTCATGAAACTTTTGATAAAGCCATCTTCTATATGCTCTACCTCTAAAGCCTTCACTTCTACATCATAAATATGATCGCGAGCTTCCTGAACTTGGTCCACAACAATTATCTTGAAGGCATAAGATTTCTTGAACTCTTCTACAGCTGTAGACGATGACAGCTGAGCTTCCTTCTATGATAATATGTTCAGGAGCTTCTTATTCTCAGCCTCAGGGATTTGTTGATCTTTAAATTGTTGGTTGTTCATCGCCTGTGCCTCTACCAACTGTATATGTCAATGATCCATCCGCTCATTCTCGGAGGAGGCTGAAGTGATCCTATTTACCAATTCTGTTCTAAACTATTCAAGTTGATCCTCCACCGTCTTCATCTCCTTCACTTTACCGTCATATTTCTTCTTGTATTCCCCTGAAGGTATTTAACTTTCACAAATTCATCATTCCAGTCATCCAAGATTTTATTCACCTCAAGTTGCTATTCCAAATGAAATAACAAGTAAGAAATATATCCCTGAATATATATATATATATATATACAAGGGAAAAGGAGAGAGGATGAACTCACTAACTCATCGGTTCGTCGACGACCAATACACTTATGTTTCAAAACATCTTATGGAATGTATATCTTGGACGGAGAGAAATGAGGACCTTTATTGGCGACTGTCAAAATTTCATCTACTTTCTTCTTATTTGACGCTTGCAAATCTCCCTCACTCTCTGGTCGCTTGTATTGACCTTTTTGGGTCTCAAGAGATTTCATAAATTTCTTTAATATCTGTGCATGCAATCTCCCTGCTTGAGTAGATAACCCCACCTTGAATAAGTATTCTTCGTCTATATATCTGCTCAAATAACGCACTTCATAACGAAGGGCGTCAATATCAGGAAGCTTCAAAATTCTCAATAAATCTTCCTCTCCAATGTGAAGGGGGATGGGTAACTCCTTCAACTTTTTTTCTTGAAGATTCCAATCATTTTGCACAAAAAAGAAGTCGTTGATCCATTCTTTCGATGGATCTCGGGTGAGAATACCAACCACATAGATATGAAGAAGATACGACCCTGCGTATCGCTAAAGAGGCATCCCATCCGAGAAAGAAAATTTGTAGACAACACCACTCCATGGTATCTGAAAAGCACAATCAGACCCATTATGATTGACATGGACCTGTAGAAAAATTGAAATAAACTCACTCCACAGATCGTCAGAATGTCAATCAATTTAGGAGATGGTGGAAACCGTAGCCCCGCTCGCAAACTAAATTCGTACACCGTCACATATCCCGGGGGAGGAAAGCAAGCACGATCAGATCTCGCCGGCACCTTCATCACAAGATTGTTAGAAAAATGATTTTTTTTCCTAAAAGAAATGAAGGAATCATCAGTGATGGTGGAGATAACATCATCAATCTTCAATGCATTATGAGTCTTCTTCATGCCCTCAAATCGGTCGTTGAGATGATCTTCTTTGGCAAGAGGATTTTTTGTGGATGTATGACCACCCATTTCTATTCCTTTACTAAAGAGGGGCGCAATTCTAAGTAGGGAAAATCACCTACGAAAGATAACGGAAGACCTTTAGAGTAGGAAGAAAATGGGGGAGAGAAAAAGAGGAGAAGGAGAGATCGCTAACTTCTGTACTAAAGAGGGGCACAAATCTGAGTAGGGAAAATTACCTACGAAAGATAGCGAAAAAACTCTAGAATAGGAAGAAAAATAGGAGAGAAAGGAAGAAAACAAGAAGAAATCTTCAACCTCTTTACAAGAGGAGGGGCAATAAGCCAAGTATGGAAAATCACCTACTCAAAAATAGCAGAAAGCCTCAACTGTCAGAAAGCTAGAGGGAGAAGAAGAGAAGGTGCAATTTTTCTAAAGGCTTTGGGGGCCTATTTATAGGTTTTTGAGGGAGAAGGGGAACGTAACTGTCATTTTCAAAATTCTAAAATTTTCTTAATTTTTTTTTTAATTTTCTAGAAATTTTTATGAACTTTTACGAGTAAAAAATAGCAAAAAATGTGTCCGGGTCCATTTTTCACCCCGAATAGACCAAATCAGATGTTTTTGTGGTCCCTGTGATCTTTTCTCGATGTTCCGGAATCAATTTTGGCACTCTCAGAGCCATTCGAGGCTCCTACACACAAGATTAATTTTGACTCACTGAGAAAAAATTCTCCAAAATTTGTAACACGTATTTTCAGACTCCTGGAGCTACATGGTCTAAAAATAGGGGGGCAACTGATATATCCTCAAAAAATTATCTTGATCAAGCATGAATCTCGAGGCAAAATCAAAATGAAAACTTCAAAAATTAGATTTAGGAGCTCCTAAACTTTGATTTCAGCGAGCTTATAGTCAAACTGAGCGTCTCAAAATACGAACCCAATGACACTAAATTCAACTCAATCCAAGCCCAAATGAGCCAAAATCAAGCACCCAAAGTACTGTTAGAAAGCTCGTACCATAATTTGAGTTACCAAACGATCTCCGATTTTAACGATCTTATAGTCGAATCAAACGGCTCAACGAGATAAATCCAACAAGCCCAAGATCGTCGGATTCCGACATCACTAAGGTCTTCAAATATCTAACGAACGGCGTACGATCAATGGATTCAATATCAGCCGTCCATTCGACCACTCCCTATTTGCCCCTAATCTCACACCTATTTATGAGCTATGCCACTCCAAAAAATCTATAAATAGACCCCTCATTTCTCATGGGAGGGGACTCAAGAAAGAAGAGGAGAAGAAGAAGAGAAGAAGAAGAAGAGAAGGAGAATTAGCTCCTCATCGACCACCGCCGGAGTTCTTCCCACTGTGTGAATAACGCTGAAATTCTGTCGGATACTCGAAAGACACTGAAACTCTACACAACTTTATAACTGAATTTCAATTCAGAAGAAACTCATTATAATCTGATTGTCCTAACTTGTGGAACGAATTAGCCTCTTGTATCTCAAACTACACTAGTGAAACTTTTCAACTGGGCGTGGCCCCATGGTTTTTCCCCTTTTCAGGGTTTCCATGTAAAAATCATGATGTTCTTTCATCTTCTCTTTGTGTGTGCTAGATATTCGTGCAACGCTTAGACAAAAAATCTCTAACTCTACCGCCGTGTATATTCTAGCCTGCAAAAATTATTATTATTTTACACAACATCTACATATGATTATTATATAGGATTGATAATGAATAGATGATATCTATCTTGAAATAGTTGAAATTAAAATTTTGTTTGTGATGATTGTAGCTTTTCGTAAAGTTGGTTATGAAATTGCTATGGGGAAATAATTTTTTTGAAAGTTGTAGTAAAAAATAATCTTACAGCAAAGAAATTTTTGAAACCAATCAAAAAGCAATAATCAAATAGAATTATGATTGTTGTTTTGCCCTGGAACATTCACAACAATAGAGAGATATAAAGTTTAACGTTCAAGCTTTATATGAAGATCCAACACAAAGACCGATAAGAAAGAGTGGTGTAAGAGTCATAAGAGACATTTATGTTTTTGTGGAAACCCTAAAAAGGAAAAAAAAAATAATGGAATCTGGCCCAATTAAAATGATTATACTAGTGTTTATTGTTGCTTACAAATGAGACCCTGCCCTGGAGGGAAGGCCTTTAATTGATGTTGGAAATATACATCATATAGAGCATATGACATGGAAGGACATAGAAGAATCTAGAAATATGAGAGTTGCTCTCAAGAGAGTGTTGGTACATTCATTTGGTTAGTAGGATAGTAGTCGGGCGACGATGGTCGAAGGGACCATAATCTACATATGATGGTGGTCTGAGGGACTATATTAGACATGCGACAGAGGTCAGAGGGATTGTAATCAATGAGCGATAGAGGTCCAAAGGATCATAATGGGCGAGCAATGATAGTTGAAGGGACCATAATTAGCGGGCAATGGTGGTCGGAGTGGTGAACCAATGGCTACCGGGCGGAGGTCTAACAATGATTAGTGGACATAAAGTGGTCCAACAATTATTAGTGATCATGTGGTGGTATGATAATAGTTGAGTTGAACTTTGAGAATGGTGCCCGGGAGGTGGTAGGTGGCCCAATGTTGGTCGGCCGGACCATAGTTGGCATGCGATGGTAGTCGAAGGGATAGTAGTCAGCAAGCATTGCTGGTCGGAGCGATCATAATCAACAGGCGATGCAATTCGTAGGGGCCATAGTCGTTAGGCAGGTGGTCTAAGGGATCATAATCAGCGGGTAGCGAAGGTCAAAGGGACCATAGCTGGCGGGTGATGGTGGTCAGAGGGAATGTAGTCAGCTTGTGATGGAGGTAGGAGGGATTATAATCGTTGAGCAATGGTGGTCAGAGACACCATAATCGATAGAAAATGGTGGTTGGAGGGACCGTAGTCGAGCAATGATTGATCTATAAATTCCCCCTTAGGGGTTAGGGAAAGGGCAACAAGAGTTTAGAGGCTCTTAGTGATGATTAAGACTGGTGAAATCGATCAAAACACGATATTCTTACAAAGGATTTAATTCTCCCTTAGTAGGGAAAAAACTATCCGACAAGAGTTTAAATATCGGTGGAAATGATGATCATGACCTGATACTCTTAAGCAGGCTCTAGTTCTCCTTCGATAAGGGAAAATAATTATGTAATAAGAGTTTAAATATCTGTGGCCGCAGTGATCAAGATTTATTACTCTTATGCATGCTTCAATATAATTCTCCCTCAATGGAGAGAAAATGATCCAACATGAGTTTAAATGTCAGTGGCGGTGGTGATCAGGACCTTATACTCTTACGCAAGCTCCAATTATAATGCCCCTGAATCAAATTTGAAAGAATGACCTATTTTATCTTTTTAATTAATCAACTATAGCTTCTATAAATCATCAAAATAATAAATCTATATATATTGAAAGTAACTAATAATTGTATACTTCAAAATATTTCACTATATTTATTCTCCAAAAATTAATATACAATAGTTAGGAGATCAGTATTATTAATACTCTATCACAAACTCATGACTACAAAAAATAAGAGAAAATATAAATAAAATCAAAAGTAAATCTAAGAATATGTATCAATCTCTCTCTAGGTAGTCCTAATCCCTTTCCTGACCTAAAATCATAAAAATTCACATAATGAACATAAAAGCCTAGTAAGTAATAAATAATATATTACTACTTTTAATGTAAGATAAAAGAATCAATATTTATGTTCAATTCTAGTTAATATCAATCATCACTTACTATGAGCAATAAAAATCTAAAAAATTAATAATAAAATAAATATGATCAATAAAATCATCCAAGAAGTCATGCTATTATACTATACTATGTTGTATCAATATTAATATCAATATGATTTCAGTTGTTTCTATCAATTTGTTAATGTAAAGTAAGCAAGGATAATCTAACTTTAATATGGTGTTTTCTTCTATATATATGTTATCTATCATATTTATCAACCTATCAATCTCGTTTGATATTTTATTTATTTTTATTAATCATTTATTTTCAATTGTAGCTTTTAATAATCATTTAAGAGTTGTCACCCTCCACCACTCAGCATAATTTTGTCAATTGGTTATAGGCTATAACTAGGATTACACTACTAATCTTTTATTTAAAAGAAAGCAGTCAACCCAACCTGTTATACAAAGTATTATATTTTAAGTGCCAACTCATATTAATTATAGTGTTAACAAATAGCCTTCCTTTCTTACATGTAAGTGCTATCTTTTTTATGTCATATATGTCAATATCATGTATTAAATATAAAAAATCTAAATACATGAAAATCTATTTAATTTATATAGTATGCATTTACTACAAAAATGACATCTTCAAATTTATTAGGTGAAAATGCAATATTTTCTATCTAAATACTCATATTAATGAGATATATCACATACCCAAAGTTATGTAGTGAAAATTTTACCAATAAAAAATATTCTCATTTTTTGTAACAGAAATACAAATTTGATTAAAAAAAATCAAATTATTGAACTAATAAAATAAGGTAATGGTTCCTCATAGCGAGAGGAGCAAATTGTTCAATAGGCCTGATTGACAAAATTCACTTTATGACCTCCAAAACCAAAATTCCTTTTTCTCGTTCCTCATATTTCTCTGGCAATATTATTTCTATTCTCTATTTGGGCTGAATCAAAGAATAAAAAATGATTTTTTAATCAAATGTTAATAGTTAATTAGGACATTTACTAATAAAATAATGTTATAAAATTAATCTAATTATATAATTTAATCAATTTTTAGTATAAATTTCATATAATCTTTCCATGGCTTTAAAAATTATTAAAAAATATCCATAAATGTTTTATTTTATTTAAAAATATTGGTGAAATTGATTTATGAAATGAACACTTCACGGTCCCAAAATCTCATTTTATATCGAGAGGTGTCAATTTTTTAAGCATTACAAAAAAATTATAGAAAAATTAGTATAATTAAAATATTATAATATATATCTTATGATGAAGAAATTTTGTGATTTGGTCTTATGACTCATAAATTATTTTTTTAATTCGGCTAAAATACTACCTATCACACAAGTTCTCCCATAATGAGAAAAAACTATCTAGCAAGAGTTAAAGTATCTGCTTTTGCGACCATTAAGACTCGGTACTCTTATGTAGGCTACCTATCAATAAGGATTGAATGTTGTTAGTGGTGATCAAAGCCCAGTGGTTGTGAGGCAAATGGCCAAACAATGGCCATTAGACAAAGGGCTAATGATGACAGTGGTCGAGTTGTATTCTATTAAAGACAATATGGATCCATTCTGATGGAGAAACATAATGGTCTGCTCAATGTAGGAGGTCAAGATAGTACATCATGGTAGTATCCTAGCTACACACTAATAATGTCAATTGAATTGAGGTCTACTAGTGTTGATGCTCTCTAATATCTTCTTAAAGAAGGGGTTGAAGAGAGATGCATTAAAGTGCCATATCTAAGAGGTTAATAGAAATCCATCAAGGATATTTGACCTATCTGAGGTTGCTTGCCAAAGCATTTCTTTATTGCACTAGCCTGCTTAAAAAATCTACTAAGAATATTTGACCTATCTGAGGTTATTTGTCAGAGCATTGCTCAATGATATTAACCTGCATAAAAGAGGTTAAGGGAAACCATTAAGGATATTTGACTTATCTTAGGTGATTTGTTAAAGAGTTACTAATAATGTTTACCTGTATGAAAGAGGTTGTGGGAATCTACTAAGGATGTTTAACTAATTTGAGGTGGTTTGTCAAAGTGTTGCTCGATGACATTAACATATATGGAAGAGGTTGAGAGAATCCACCAAGGATTCTTAACCTATATGAGGTTATTTTTTAAAGTGTTCCTAGATGACATTAACCTTTGTGGAAGAGGTCGAGGGAATCTACCAATGATGTTTGACCTATCTGAGGTTATTTATCAGAGCATCACTCGATGATGTTAAACCATTATGCGAAAATAAATTTGAAATCCCATGTAGATTTGAGGTGTTTCTATTCTCTTGTGATCAAATATGACATTCAGATTAGAATAATATATCAAAAGATATACATATTATTTTATAATGGTTCTAAAAATAAAAATAGGGTTATAAAAATCCTTCACTTTCATAATCAAATACAAATAGAAGAATAATATATTATCCTAAAAGGCAAAGATGTCATTCCTCAATAACATATAAAGATGAAAATGGTTTTTTGAAAATTCTCTATTTCTATCATCAAATATCACAACGATCATATCATAACACCATAAAAGTTAAAAATTATACTCTACAAGGTGGTTTGAATATATAAATGGGTTTTTGAAATAATCATCTACATTCCAAGAGATTTTTCTCATATCTTACAAAAATAAGTTAAGGTTTATTTTAATATGGGGTTATAACTTTCTCATGAAGGCAAACCTTTATAGTTAATTACACCATATGAAATCAAATGTTTTCTTTAGACTTCAACAATTAACACAAGGGTGAGAGAAGAAGAATCTTCAAAGAGGATTGAATCAATTTGGAATAGTTCTTTCTTAAAGCCAAATAATTAAAGATTAGGGAGTACTTTAAGATTTTGGGACCTCTTAGAAGTATTCCATTCTATCCTATGTTGGGTTTTAATATTTTAGAGAGCATATTTTATTTGAGTCGGCATTTTATTAAATTGTTGGTATTACATTATCGGAGGGTGAGTACTTATGATTTGTGGTTTACCTTAGAACCTAGAGCTAAGTTAGGCACTATATATTAGTAATCCAAACATGTTCTAAGTGTAGTGTATAAAATTTTAGACTTATATTTGTCTAGAGTGGAAAGCCATCTAAACCACCTAATCATCTTAAGACCATGTTGACCGATCTTCTGAAAGATGGATAGGTTGTTATTTAAGTTTTTAAAATTTAGGATTGACTTATGTGTGGTATTTATGCTTCTAAAGCTAATGCAATTAAAATTTAATTTTAGTTTATTTCTCATGTAATATATGCTAATTGAAATATTATAAGTCATGTATGCTTGAAATTTTTGAAAAGATTTAAAAAATAATTTTTTTTTTAAGATTAGGCTTCTCTAGGTTCAGCACCTCATACTCATAGGTTGGATTATATGAACTCTATCCTCGAGCGAGGATGTGTCTAAAATAAGAATAAAAGAAATGCTTTAATATGCATGTGACTTTGGACAATCTCCAGTTTACAATCTGCGAGCATTTATCTTTCTATTTTATTTATTCCTAGGATTTTATTTTTAAATTATGAATAGACTTATTTTCATTCCTAAGAGCCTAATCAAATTTCAAGTACATATACAAGTAAGAAAGAAACTAAGAAAAACATGAAAATTCTACTGCATAAATAATATAAACACATTATCAACCAAAGCATAGAGTATTGAAAGTATATGCTGAAAGTGCCACTTAATTACAACCCAGGGTTTACTAAAAGTAAAGGTGGCTAGGCTCCACTAATAATAACATGAATTCTACACCAATAAAATGACGCAAGTATTATAATAAGATATTTTAATTTTTCTTCTTCAACTTGGTTCTTTTCTTCGGGTTCTCCCTGTACCTTCTTCCATTCTTCCTTTCTTTCTTATATGTTCACCCAATTAGATATTTAAATGAAAAGAACTCTCCAATTAAAGATGTTATTTTCTCTTTGGATCACTAATCATTTGGGAAAAATGTCTTATTCCAAACTTTCACAACTCTTTACTTGAATTACATAATTGCAAAATTAAAAAACTTAAAATACTTCCTCTATGTTAGTCAAGTAATTAAATTCATAAAAATCAATATCACAATCAGAATAATAATTTTCCCATTTTAAGGAACTTGTAACTTGGTCATGCTTTTTTTAATGATTAGGGGCTAAGCAGCATAAAGCACCTACAAAAAATTTAGTTATTTTTAAATCATGATTAATTTTACCCCCCTCCTCTTTTATTGCCCTGCATAAACATGATCACCTATAAAAAAATTGATTAATGATAATCATTTAGATCACTCCTAACTTAGGAAAATTTAGATGCCCATCATAAATCACATCATAAGTAGTAAAACATAAACGTCAAAGAAAAAACATTGCAAAAATCATCAAATCAAATTATAAAATCTAGCACTCATTTCACAAACAAATCCAATCAATCCACATTATAGAGAAAATCACATGTAAATAAATAATGGTCTAGCCAAAACTAGAGTTGGTTGTCCTAATAATCCATATATAATACACTACAGGTAAAACGCCAAAATCTGACGATTTTTTTCGGCGGTTACTATAGATTAACCGGCGGTTTTATGGATTACCGGCGGCTTTGCGTGTTGAAAGGCCAAAGGGATTTGATTAAGGTTTAAGTTTTGGTGTATTTGATGTTTTAGAATTTATTTTAATCATTAAAGTTGATTATTAATTTTTTGATTAAGAATACCGCACCTGCTATATATTTTATCATTGAATTTAATGGTTATTTAAGTTGAATGGTAATTGTCTTTGTTTAAACTATAGCTATGGTTTATTTCACCCTTCTTGGGGCTAAGCTAATAGCCTTGTAAGCCCAGAGTATTCAACCATTACATAATTATTTTAAGTTTGATTATTTGTCGATGTTTCTTTTTTTTAATTAATTTAGTTTGTAGATTAGTGAGTTAATATATTTATAATTTAATGCTTACATTCCACCAACTTATTCGTTGCATTGTCATAACTGGTATGACCAAGGCCTTCTTAGAACACATAGTCCCATAGCTTGAGGGAGTCCAGCCTAAAAACTTTGTTAACGGAGTGTTGGTTCTTAATTAATTCTGATTCATTAATTACTGATTTAATTTTTATATTTTAATAAATACATTCCATCAGTTTATTTGTGACATTGTCACAACGAGCATGAGGACCAAGGCCTCTTTAGGATATGTAACTCTATAACTTGAGATAGTACAACCTAAAAACCTTATTGATGAAGGGAGTATTATTTATGTTTATTTATAATTATTATGCATTTCCTTTAGTTCAATGAGTTAATCAAATTTTAAATTTTTTTTATTTTATTAAATTTATGAATTTCCCTCAATTTTTTTATTAATAAATTTGACTAGATTTTGACTTTTTTATTTACATTAAATTCTAGGTATTTCTTATTTTTAAAAATACTAGACCCAGAGATGAGTCCAAGGTCTTTGAATTTGTAGCATTTGAATTTTTCTATAATTAGTTATGATTATATTAAAGTTTATTCATTTTAATAAATTAAATTTAACAAAAAGTTGAATTTTTTGACTTTCAGTGAATTTTAGAATATTAATATTTTTTTATAAATGCTAGACTTAGAGATGAGTCCAACCCTATGATTTTGTTTTGTTTGAAGTTTTTTGTAATTAGTTATAAATTTCAGAAGGTTAATAATTTTAATAAATTATGCTTAAATTAATTTGGTAATTAAGGTTTGATTGAATAATCATATCGTCTAGGATGATTGTAGGATCATCCTGAATGATCAGTAAAACAATCCTTAGTTTCTTCGTGGATAACTAGAATGATGTTTTGGATGATGTGTATTTTTTTGTACTAATCATCCGGGACGATCCATAATCGTCCTGGCCGATTAGTTAATTTTATATCGTCCATACATGCAATTAGGGCGATGTGCTGAATGATATTTATCATTTTAAACTAATCATCCAGGATGATCAATTTAGTTTTCCAACATCCAAGCATGCATTTAGGGTGATGTTCTGTACAATACTGGATGATTTGAACTAATCGTACAGGACGATTCGTTGGTTATCCTAGGCAATAATGTTAGTTTGTTGTAAATAAGAGAAAATCAGAAGCTCTTTTATATAAGACCTCTTGTTTATCCATGATTATATCTTTTGTTGCTGTCTTGACCTAAGAGAGCCAAGAGGGGAGAGAGAGAGAGAGAAAGGGAGAGATAGAGAGAGGATCTTATGAGGGGGAGTTTATGAGGGGTTTCACAAAGGTTGCTCCAAGCAAGGATCCGAGTCGTCTTCTTCGGTTGTCATCCCTAGTTCCTTGGAGGTTTGAGAGAGGTCTACTTCAGCAAATAATCAAGGTTCTCTACATGCTTCAGAAGAAAGTGAAAGGAGTTGGGTTCTCTGCCTACTTCACGAGGAAGCAAAAGGAGTTGGATTCTCTGCCTCATTGGTGTCAGTGGAAAGGAGATTTGTATAGGCTTCTCCGCCTTACTATGGGAGAAAAAGGAGATTTACTAAGTTTAATGCAATATCCAGAGGAGAGGCTCCAGGGAGTGGACGTAGGTCAAGTTGATCGAACCACTATAAATTTTTGTGTGTTCTTTCTTACTGCTTTTTTCGCATTAAATTTTCATACTTTGATTTTCTTGTGGTTATTATTGGTTTGGTTCATGATTGTGTTTTTTGTTTGAGAAATTTTTAAAATACCAATTTACCCCCCTCTTGGTTAGCCTTGGGCTAGTTCACAAGGGCTTAACATCGCTAACGAACTTTTAATCATTGCTAGTTTTTCTATTTTTGAGTCCTCCCCCCAATTTCTTATTGGAGAGATGGAGGTTATCAATAAAGGGAGGTGGAGGATTGCTTATGTATATGAGAGTAAGGATGTTTACAAAAGGAGGAGACTTTGGGAAAGGCTAAAATTTTACTCCTTTAAAGATTTGCCAATGATAATAGAGGGATACTTTAATTATCTTCTTTCTATGGAAGATAAAAGGGGAGGGAAAAAATTTATTTTTTCCATAGGACCAAAGGAAATGAAAAGTTTTTGTCTTGTAATGACTTTCATGAGGTGGGATTTGTTGGACCAAGGTTCACTTAGGGTAACAATAAATCTGGAGCTGATCGGATCCTTGGGAGACTAGACAGATGTTTCTTGAATTCAGCTGCTTTAAACTCTTCTCATCGGATGATGGTTAGGCACCTGGATCGAGTTGCATCGGACCATTGTCTAATACTTCTAAATCTCCTTCAATTTCAATATCTAGAAGAATTATTAAATTTGAAGATGTTTGGGCTTCAAATCCAGCTTCAGCAGTGGTGGTAAGAAGAGTTTGAATAAAGAAATATGATAGTACTATGTCCCAAATTCTGAGTTCCAAAATGAAGAAGTCATTGAAGGCATTGTTCTATTGCAGCAAAGCCAAACATAATAGTTTATTAAAATTAAAGGAATGTTTGTGGAAGGAAATAGAGGAACTTCAACTTAAAGAATGTATGGATGAAGACTCTCAATGTAAAAGTAGGTGAACTCAATTTTAGTCTTGCTCGGTTGGAGACTTGGTGGAGGCAACATGCTAAGGTCAAATGGCTAAAGGAGAGAGATTATAATTCAAAATTCTTTCAGCATTTTGCTTCTACAAGAAGGAATTCAAATTACATTGTTAAAATTAAGGATGAAGATGGGATCATGGTGGAGGATCAAATTCAAATTGAAGAAGTTATGGTTCAGTTCTTCAAGAAAAAATGGAAAGATAGGAATTGTCTTCTTCATGATTGGCTGGATCTGTGGAAGCGCTTAAAGGATGATGATACAAAAATGTTGAGCAAAGACTTTTCAATAGAAGTAGAGGCAGTGATCAAGAAATGTTCTAATAACACTGCTCCAAGGAATGATAGGATCTCCTATTCCTTTATCAAAGCTTTTTGGGACATCATCAAAAAGGATTTCTGGAATGCTATCAACCAATTCCTTGAGATGGGTTGTATGGATCCAAATCAGAAAGAAACACTAATTGTTCTCATTCCAAAGGTGAGTAACCCCTTAGTGCCTTCAAATTTCAGACCAATTAATCTATGAAAAATAGTATAAAAGGTGGAGGCAAAGGTTATCATGAACAGGTTGTCTTCAATTATCCCCAAATTGATTTCTGAAGACCAAGCAAATTTTTTGAAAGGGAGATCATTATCAAATCATGTGTTGGTAGCTCAAGAACTCATTCATAAACTCAAATTTTCTAAATCTTCAAAAGGATTTGTTTCACTCAAAATTGATGTTGAGAAAACCTATGATTCTATGGGTTGTCCTACTTTGGAGAAAGCTTTGGAGTATTTTGGTTTTCCATCAAAGTTTTCAAAACTTATTTTGGAATGTGTTCAAGAACCAAAATTTTCAATTTTGATCAATGGCAACCATTCTAGTTGGATTAATGCTAAAAGTGGCTTTCGACAAGGTTGTCCCTTGTCCCCATTCTTATTTCTTCTTTGTTCTCAATTGCTTTGTAATGCATCTAGGCAAAGAGGGAGTTCATGGGGAATTCGCGTGAGTCCAAATGGTCTTAAGATTTCGCACTAAGTATATGCAGATGAAGTTTTTATCTTCTCAGAAGCCAAGCTTAAGATTTTTAAAGAGATTAAAGAAGTTTTAAATAAATTTTGTGAGTTGACAGGACAAAAAATAAATATCAATAAATCATGTTTGGTTTTTGGAAAATCTGTAAATAGAAGGAACAAAAAAGCCATTTCTTGGGTCATGGGGTTTAAATCTGTTAAGGAGATGATTTACCTTGGGGTAAAATTTGCTCTTAAAAGAAAAGTTATGATTTTCAGTTTATTGTTGACAAGGCCTTGAGGATGATAAACATTTGGGGAGGGAAGTTGATTTCCTTAACTGGGTAAATTCTTCTTGTAAAAATTATTTTATTTTCCTATGCAACTTTCGATTCTACTAATTCTTTGGTTCCTAAAAGTGTTCTTGATGACGTTGATAAGCTTTGTAGGAGCATTATTTGGAACAAATCAGATGGGAAATAAGGGATTCATTATGTAAACTGGAATTTGATGCGTTTGCCAACAAGGTGTGGAGGTAGAGCTCTCAACCCATGTTCTCATAAAGTTGGGCCTCTAAGAGCTAAGCTTGCTTGGAAATACTCTCAAGAGAAAGATACCTTGCGGCACAAGGTAATGTTCTCTAAATATAACTCTCAGTTTGTGGATGAATCAGTGAGGAAGGGTGGATCAAATGCTTGGAAAATTATATTTGATGGTGGGGAATATTTAAAGCCTATTACTAAATGGGTCATAGCTAATGATGAATCAATTGATGTATTCAAGGATACTTGGATTTTGGGCAAATGCTTAAATAGATGGCCCACTTTTGTTGTCGCTCATGAAGACAACAACATCTCAGTGAACATTTTCATTTTAGATAGAGGCTGGAATGTGAATGAACTCAAGAAATATATGGGGAGCGAACTCATCAAACTCATATGTCAAATTCAAAATTCACCTGAACTGGGTGAAGTTAATATGAATTTATGATGTCACTTATCTGGTAAGACAATCTATGCACTTGCATATGAAGATTCAGTACAAAACTATACTCTTACTAATTTCTGGATTTGGATTAAAATAGACAAACTGAACCCACAGGTGGAGAATTTCGGTGGAGAATTTTTAATAAGGCCATCCCAACTTATTATTTCTTATCTTATAAAAGATTGCAAAGAGAAGTTGGGTGTTCGAGAGGTTGTAAGGAAGTTGAAGACATTGAACATGTTGTAGTAAAGTGTGAAAAACTGCTGGCTGATGTACAAAAACTCAACGGGTAGGGATTTAATATTCCATCCTTTCACTCATTTGAGGAATGTTGTAAGTGGATGTCTAATCAGAGATCATTCTTAACAAAATTATATTGCATTGTGGTCTTCTTCTCTTAGAAGTCAAGGAATAAGTTGATTCACAAAGGAAATGATGATAGTTCTTTAGCTATTGCTGCTAATGCGTTGAGCTATGCCTTCTTTTATGCTGATGTGATTAGTATAAATTTGGGTATATTGGGCGCAAACCAACCATCTAGGTTGTCTAATTTGCATTGGCACCCTCTTTCTCCCTATTGAATTGAATCAAAGTTAATGTTGATGTGGTGTTACTACCATCTTATAAAGCTGGAGTTGGTGGTGTTTTCCGTGATTACAAAGATAGGTTTCTTTTAGCATTTGGATATGCTTGTGTTCATTGGGATATTTCTAGATTGGAGCTTATAGCTACTCAATCTATCAAAGGAGTAATCAAATAATGGATGTACAACTACAAGTGGATTATTATAGAAGGTAACATTGCTATCATCATCAAATTCCTTCAAAATTGCAAATCAAATAGTGACCCAAATTTGGAAACTTTTCATTATATCGATAATTTTAATCATGTTATTTTTAGTTTTATAGATAGAAAAATGTAATAAGTTAGCGGACTTATGTGCTAACTATGCTTTGATGAGTTCTTTTATTTGGGAAGACATTAGCATGAATAAGGTTCCTCCTTCTTTCTTATCCTTATTAAAGGAGGAATCAGTTGTATGATTGTTTGTAGGTTGTATTTTCTTTTTAGTTTATTAATGCAGTTGTTGCATTTTCTTCAAAAAAGAAATAATGCTTATATTTTCTTTGATCTGTAAATAATAAAACTCCACTTAATAAATGTAAGTTTATGTGCTGAATTATGTAATAAGATGATAGAGTAGAGTGTCCAACTCATAAGAAAGTGTTATGCTTACTTATAAAAAAAATACTTACATTTACTCTAATTGCATGATTATCCTACTAAAATAAATATGATGTTTTTTTGTGTTTTAATCATTGAATAAAATATTAGAATAGTCAATATAATATTTAATAAAAATGTTTTGGATTGATGAATATAAGTATCATATTTTTCCTTATTATACTCTTCATAATAATATGCTTTATAGTAGATGCATCCTAAGATCTTTGTCGAGCTTGTAAGGGTGAAAAAGATATATGTTAAGCTCCCATAGTTATAATATCTCCTTAAGAACCTAGAATAATTAAAATCCTATGTCTAAGCATACCAACATTCTATTTTAATATTCCTGGTTGCTCTTGTATTCCTCCATCAGGGCTAAAGATCACATTATATTTTAACTACATATATGACCACTAATACATCAAATAAATACTGTGATAATATTAAAAACAACATTAGAGATTTAAAAAAATAAGTGACTACATTAGTACTTAATATGCTCTTTACATCATTAATCCAAAATAACAGATTTAGCCAGACAAAGAATAAATGACAAGCAAACTCATTTTCATTAAATTCATAGAAGAATGAAAATACAAGAGAGTGATATCACCATGAAGGATCAAGGTATCTCCTCTACGCTTCTTCTTTCTTTACTTATAAAGTTGCTCCAATAAATACAGACTAAACACTCTAATGGATTGTATCATGTACTTACCCAACCTCCCTTAAATTTTACTTTGAGAGGGAACTAGAGAAGTACATTGAAAAGTACTAAATTTACCCAAATGATTGAACTCGTTTATAAACAAAATATAACAACTATTTATAAAAATAAATAAAAAAAGATAACTAGTGTTGTGATACTAGAAAGATTTGTGTTGTGATGCCCTTAAAATAAACTAGCACCTCAGCATAGAATTTTCTGCTCTGCCACGATGCTTGATGATATAGAATGGTTGCTTAGTGAATAGTCTTGACCTTTCACTAGAACAATATAGGCCTTGGAAGTTACAATTATAATGCTACTGTGCTATTGAAATTCGAGTGCTTTGACGCCTAATTGAAAAAAATTAACGCAAATGTGTGAGAAATTATGGTGCCACAACATTTAAATTCTTGAGAACTTGGCACTGCCAAGTTGATTTTTTGATGCAGCGACGTTGGAAACACTATGATGTTGGATGTGTGGCCATCGTAGTGCTAAAGATAGAGAATAAGGCACTGCTATGTCAAAAATGTAATGCTTTATATCATTTTGAGTTTTTTCCTATACAAAATCAACTAAAATAACATATTTTTACTAAAAATAAAATATATTAAATAGTACAAAATTTACAATTATCAAATTCTCCTAAACTTAAACTCTTGCTTGTCCTCAAACAAATAAAAGTAATATGTACTTCTGATTAATTAAATAACCTAAGTAAAAAAATGATACTTTAAAATTACTAAAATATAGGATAATATATCACAATCTCGAAGTAGTTGAAATGAATAAAGTTATAATTCTAGTTTAGAAAAAATCTTAACAATTATCCTAATTAATCACCCTTACTATTGCTTGTTTTGAATTTATATATTATGAATATAATTAGTGACTTTTGAATTATGAATTAAATAATTTAGCTAAAATAATAGAAATATTTGTAGTTAAAAATTAAAATTTCATTAGTTCACCATCATCTATATTAGTTCTCCTATCTTATCTTTTGTAAATTTAAGTATAAGACTGCAGTCAGATTCTTAGCTTTTAACTGATAGCAATTTTTTAATGTACTCATATTCTTTATTTTTTTAATAACTCTTTTAATTTTTTTTTCTATACATTTTTATGAAGTACATAGTTAATAATTTTACATATGAGTTTTGCTTAAAATTTATTACAATCTTAATGATTTTGATGTTAAAAATTTTATAAGACCACTAATGCCAATTTTAGGTTATTATGATTTTTAATTTTAATCTACTATATCTATTCTTTAAACTTAGTTATTCATTTTTCAATTCAAAGATCAATGTATAAATGTATAACTTATAAGTTTAAATTAAGTCAATAACTTAAATAATTTAAGTTATTTATTCTAATATATAAAATATAAAATAGTATTAATTTAAACTATAATATAGAGATTTATTATTATCCTAATTTAATATGATTTTTAATTATTATTTTTACTCTTGTTAAAAAATAATCAGAATGTAAAGATCTCTCTCTCTCCCTCCCTCCCTCCCTCCCTCCCCTTCTTAAGCCAAATAAGAAAATTCCTTACTATAAGAATTTAGATCTTCCTCCTCCTCCTCCTCATAATTATCATTTCTGTGCCTCTCACTATGCTACCAAACAAAGGATCATAAGTAGGTGCAAGAAGAAACTAAGGCTGGTCATTGCTCCACAAATAGGAAACTTTAAAACATCCTAATAAGAGCATTATTGAAATCAGCCATGTATCTATAATGCTTTTCTTACTGATCCATGCTTTGATCCATCCTCATCTTCATCACAAGCTGTCATTCCTTAGATTCCTCATAAAAATGAGTCACCTCTTTCATCTTCCCTCTCAAGTTAGATACCTGAACACCGAAAGTCTTAGGAGTTCGAACACTCCTACAACTATTGTTTCTACAAGGACAACCAAATAATCTAGGCTTACTAGGGTTTCTTTCTTCCTCATATTTCTCTCAATTGTTCTTCAATTTGATCCCCCCCTACATCATCTACAACACATAAAGCATAAACCATTGAAGGGTGCCCCAATCTAACAGTAGTGGTACCCTTAATGATATATATCAAAGGAGAGAAAATAGGCATTAATGGAATATCCCATTTGAATAAAATAATTCAAATGGGCATGATCACGAGTGACTTCACTAATAATTCTATTAGGTAGTAAATGGGCTGAAATAAAGTAATGTCAGACTTTGGTGGTTTGCGAAGATAGGTAGCAGGGAAATTAATAATTTTGTTCTCTCTCTTCTTCTAACTTGTTCCATTGTTAGGTCCACACATAATGTTCAAAAATATCCTCAGGATTTATAGGCATCCCAAGGAAAGAGGTATACTCATCAAATTTGAAATATCTAAGTTTATAAATTTTGTTAATTGGTACAGAATTAAAAGGGACCCATATAGCTCTTACATAGCATTTATTATCATTTGCCTCCTTTCTATTAGAAAAAAATTCTCTTACTACATTCACTATGGAAGCAAAGGGCTCCTCACATAAGTGTTCCAACCGCTACTTATAATAATTTTCATGATGGGGTGACTAGGATTCTTGAAGCTTCTCTCTGGAATAAGTTATTTAGTAACAACGAAGTTATCAAACCTAGCCTCAGGGGCGGAGCCACGATGGGGGCACTGGGGGTACGTGCCCCCACTGGCTTGCCAGAAATTGAAGGAGAGCCACAAATGGCTCAGTCAGCTGAACGGAAGGAAGGCTATCAAAGATAAAGAGGCTCGTCTTCCTGGGCGGCAGAACCAACTGCGCATGAGATGGAGGTTGGCACCGAGACCTGCTTGGCGATGTGAGCAGAGTAGGATGGTGATGGAGAAGATGCTGGCTAGTAGGAAGTACAGGTGACGAGTGTTTTGAATAAAAGGGGATTGCAGAGGATGACAAGTTCACACTCATGATTAAAGTTCTCTGCTCTCAATCCTTCAATCTCAACTTTTGGCTGAGCTCATCTACACCGTCCAAGCCATCTTGCTTAAGGACTCTTTTACTCATATATATACACGTGTAGTTGCTGTTAATGAATATTAGTACTGTTTAATGCTTCTTCTACTTAGACTCTATCATCATTCATCTATTAAATTTATTTTGAAATTAATTTCATATATGTATATTTTGTTTTCCACTAATATTAAAATAAATTTAATAAATTTTTTGGTCAATTAAATTAGGCAAAGTTGGTTTTTTTTTTCATTTTGATATCCGTACAACACTAAGACGTAGGATCATAACTCTATCGCTGCGTATATTCTAGTATGCACAAACAATTTACCATCTTTACTCTTATATTTATCTTCTAATAAATCTGATTTTTATATGAAAAAATTTATGATTGCAAGTATTAATGAAAAAATTTGAGATAATATTTATAAAATTTAATTTGTGCCCCCACTATAAATAATTTCTGACTCCGCCCCTGCCTAGCCTCTGCATCTACAAAAAAGAACATTCACTTTTCATAAAAAGAAGAATTCCTCTTCGTTCCAAATATTTTGGGATTCATTTTTCATGAGAAGGAGATTTTAAAAGTAATAAAATTTATGTAATGAAATAAAAAATGGACCCCCTTTTATATGAACTTTTATTTGGTCCGGTGACCGGACGTAGAGCTACGTTTGGCCGGCACTGAGATGGCGCCACGTAGCATGCACAAAACCACGTATTTGTCGATTTTGCTCGACAATAACGAGAAATACCATTATGTGAAGACAAATATCAAGCAATACAGAGGAATACCGAGTTTTTTTTAGAAAAACTTGGTATTGCTCGGTATTACTCGGTATTGGCCTTCAAAGAGCGGTATTTCTCATTATTGCCAAGCAATACTGAGCAAATACCTAGTAACTCAGTGGTGACCGACGTAATAATTGTTCCTTTTATAGATCGCAGGAGCATTGCAGTGCTATGCGAAGCACTGTTCAGCGCTCAATGCATGAATAAAATTAACAAAAAAAGGTCAAACAGATAGGCACGGTTACGATTCAGGCCACATGGTGCAAATGCACTATTTATTGGAAATTATTGCATCGGTTTGAAATCGGCCATCGCTGCAGCTTTTGACACATGTAATAAGCGCAACAACGCTTGAATCAGTAACCGTCGCTATGCTCTTAATGCATTAATAATGAAAATGTTTTGGTGCCATGATGTTAGTTATCAACGCTGTGGCACTCACCAAAGTGTCATGATTAAAGATATGATCATATGAAGAGAACACTTTTTTGACTTGCATGATTGAGTTTGTGACGCTTAAATGAGTAGCACTGCGGTGATTAAACGAGTAGCTCAGCCATGCTAATTAAGCAAACATAAAGTGGTTTGAAATGAGAATTTTTTAGATTCTTTAACGGTCTAGTGCTTGCTTTCAAAATCATGACACTTTGAAGAGTTGCGCTGTTATATTATTTTTTTTCTCATCTCATATTTTTTTGGAATTAAATTATAACTTTAATAAACAAAATAAAATAAAATGCAAATTAATTCATGAATAATAAAATATTAAATATGATGCATTTAAACTAAAAATTAACATGGCATACTAAACACAAAATTGGGTTGCCTCCCACACAGCGCTAAGTTTATAGTCTTCAGCTAGATTTTCTAATTTTTTTAATTTAGTTGGGGTATATCACTACCACTCTTTAAGTGGCCGGTTTTAATGATATATTTCCCTTTCTCTTTTGGGTTAACTTTCGTATTTCTAGGCGATGAATTAAGAGGTCTTCTACTAATTGAAATTATAAGCTAACTTAATTGAGTTTTTTTTTTAATAGAAGCATCTTGATTTTGCAATTGAGTTCCTAACTGCATCACTACCTCTTCTAAAGATGATTTTCTACTTTCAAATTGATTGTTTTTATTACATCGTGGAGGATATGAAGTTCTAGGATTAATAGCAGGTTGTTGAGAATTTTTCTATTCCCTTCTTGATTATTTTAAGTTGAATTCTATTGATTATTATCATCAATATTATTTGACCAATTAAGATTAGGATGGTTCCTCTAACCTGTTATATATATTGGAATAGAGATTATCTTATATCTCAATCAAATTAACATTTTTAATCCCTTACATATTATTATCTTCATTTAAATCTTGATCCTCTAATTATATAGATGATTTAGATCCTAATCAAGAGTTTACTCCTATCATGCTCAACTTCTTAAAAATTGCTACAACTTGTGCATTCAAAATTGATAAAGTATCTAATTCATAAATTTTAGGTACTTTCATAGTATTTATCTTATCAATAGGCCACTGAAAATTATTAGTAGTTATTTCCTCTATTAATTCATACGCTTCTTAAAATGGCTTAGGCATTAATGATCATCCACCAAAAACATCTATGATTGCTCTAAGAGATCCCACTAATTCATTATAAAAAGTTTGAATAATTAACCAAACATGTAAAGTATGGTGAGAGCATTTGTTAAGAATTTCCTTATATCTCTCCCAACTCTCATTAATAGATTCTCTTTGAAATTGAGTAAAAATGTGATAGTATTTCTACACTTGGCACTTTAAAGGTGAAAAAAACTTAGTAAGAAATTTATGAACTAAGTCATATCTGGTGGTTATAGAACCTAGGGGTAAATAATTCAACTACATATTAGCTTTATCTCTTAGAAAAAAATGAAAATAATCTAAATCTAATATCATCATAGCTAGCATCATTATACTTAAATATTGCACAAATTTCTAGAAAACTAGCTATGTATAAATTGGAACCATCGATATGAGTTCCCCTAAAATAGCAATTTTGAACCATTTTAATTATGACATGTTTTAATTAAGAATTATTAGCTTGGATAGTCGGACTATTAATTCTCTGATGAATTTTTTCTACTACATAGTTAGCATAATCCCTAAGATGTATAGAATGATCTTGATCTAGTACTGGTTTAGATCTTTTTAATTTTTTTTGAATTTTTGAAAGGGTCCTTTCTATTTTAGAATCAAATAACAAAGGTTCCTTTCTAAATCTATAAAGCACACAACAATGAACATAAATAGTAAACAAAATAAAATACAAGATAGGTCTAAATATATAATTAATTTAACAATATAGCTAAAATTGTAATAAGAAAATCACTTCCCCAACAACAGCACCAAAAACTTAGTGGGCCTGTGGATCAAACTTTTGAATTATGTAATAATTACATGTTCTATCAACCCTAAATAATGAATAGTTTTCTTTGATATATAAATAATAAAATCCCACTAAATATATTTAGGTATATATGCATAATCAAGTAATAAAGTGATAAAGTAGAGTGTTGAACTCACAAGAAAGTGTTATACTTACAACAAAATACTATCATTTACTCTAATTGTACTCTAATTGTATGAATTATCCTACTAAAATAAGATTGATATTTTTGAAGTTTTTATCCCTGAATAAAATAGTAAAAAAGTGGTTATAATATTTCATAAAAATATTTTAGAATGATGAATGCAAATTCCATATTTTTCCTAATTAGACTCTTCATAGCAATGTGATTTAGAGCATATACATCCCTAGATCTATATCAAGCTTGTAGGAGTGAAAAAAATATATACTGATCTCCTATATTTATAATATCTCTTTAAAAATCTAAAATATTTAACATCCTATATCTAGACATGCCAATATTCTATTTTAATATTCTTTATTATTCTTATATTCCTCCATCAAGGCTACATATCACAATATATTTTAACTACATATATAGCCACTATGTGTATTAAATAAAGATTGAGATAGTACTAAAAATATCATTAGAAATTTAAAGAATAAGAGTGGTCATTAGTACCTAACATACTTTTTGCATCATTAATCATAAATAAGAGATTTAGCTAGATATAGAATAAATGAAAAGCGGACTCATTTTTATTAAATACATAGAAGAATGGAAATACACGAGAGTATTATCACCATAAAGGATCAATGTATCTTCTTTACACTTCTTCTTTCATTTCTTATAGAGCTTATTTAACAAACACTGGCTAAACACTCCAATGGATTGTATCTTGTACTACCCTAGCCTCCCTTAAATTTTACTCAGAGAGGAACTAGAGAAATACACTAAAAAGAACTAAATTTTATACTGGTGATTGAACTCATTTACAAATAAAATATAACATCTATTTATAGGAATACTTAAAAATTAATTGGTGTTGGAGTGCTTGAAAGATTAGCACCGTGAGCCCTTAAAATGAAGTAGCACCTCGGCGATTATCTGCTTCACCGTGATGCTTGATAACATGGAATAATTGCTTCACTAGAATAATATGGGCCTTGGAAGTTACAACTGTAATGATGTGACGCTATTAACATTCGAGTTGTGCTACGCCTGATTAGAAACATTTGCACCAAAGTGTGAGAAATTATGGCAATGTGACATTTAAATTCTTGAGAACTTGGCACTACCAAATTATCTTTCTGACATAGTGGCACTGAAAACATTGTGGCGTTGGATGTGTCACCACTGTAGCAGTATAAAATAGAGAATACTATGTTGTTATGTCCAAAATGTGGTGCCTCAATAATGTTAAAGGTGGTGATGCGATGTGTTTCTTCCTACGTCGTAGTGCTATGGTCTCCTTAGTAGTTTTACCAATTTTTAGTTTTTCCTATATAAAATAAATAAAAATAACATTTTCATAAAAAATAAAATATATTAAATAGTATATAATTTACACTTACCACTATAAAGTGAGAATAATATTATCTATAAAGATTCTCTTAGCAATGAAGACAGTACTTTGGTGTCTAAGAATGATATGGGGAATCAAGGACTTTGATCTATTATAAAGAAGCTTAAAATCACTTTACAAAAAGTATTATAGAGAGAAATTGATCTAAATTTAGAAATCCTAGTAGCATGAGTGGCTTTGGGTGTTATCGAAATAATAGTCACCTTAGCTATATTAGGAAGGTGGCCAGTAGATTTAAAGAACTAAAAGGCATAACCATCTGAGGTAGGTGTAGAGGAGGTCCGAGCGGAGAAAATGATGTGCGTAATTTCAAAATCAGTGACAGAGGTAGTGAAAAGGGGAGCAAGGTGAGGGGGGGAGTCTCATTACCTGCTCTTCTTTAAATGAGACACCCCTATCAATTAGAGATTCCATTAATGACATTTGGACTCATTAGAATACCTATAATAGTTAAAATCTCCCAATATGGCCCAAGGCTGAGATATATTAATAAAAATATCTATTAATTGATCCCAAAGTATTAACCTTTCTTCAAATGAGTTAAAATGCATAAACCACATAAAGTTGGAAGAGGGAGAGAGCAAAAATGAATGGTACTATGGACTAATTGGCTAGAGGAATAAAAGTGATTAAAATGAATAGTTATAGAGTTCCACTTAATAAAGATTCTACTAAATTTGGATAAACCAAAATTGTTACAACTACATTCATTCATAAAACCTTTGTGAGATGTATCAAATCAAGGATTGTCTCAAACAGAGGCATTAATAATATCTTCTTCAAGAATGCAGAGCATATCCAATGAAAGAATATGAGCTAACTCCTTATAGTGAAGAAATTTATATAGGTTGTTAAACCATGAATATTCCAAGTCAAGATAGAAGGTTGGGTCATTAGACTCAAACTTTTGATTTGTTTCCTTTTTGGTAAGTTTGCCTCTAGTGGATTTTTATACCTAAGAAATTGGCAGGCTTGGAGGAGAAACCTATTATGGTTGGTCATCGAATTGCAAAGAAGTAAAGGGGTTTCAAGATATGAGAGTATCAGCGGAAAAAATGGTGATAGGGTTGAATAGAGGAGAATGTTTGATCATATATAAAAGAGTTTAGGTTTGGGATGATGCTTTTATCGGGTTAGGAAGGGAAGAGGAAGAAACCATCATAGGGGAGGAATGTTTATCATGCAAATGCAAGTTTGTTGTGGATTCATTATTTTGTATGTTAGATAAGAGCTAAGAGGAGGAAGGGGGTTTGCGAAGGAGCTTGGATAATCGAGGGTGAAGCATTTTGCATGGATATTCTTGAAGGGGATTTTTTGAGTCTTCTAGTAGAGCTCATTCCTTTGAGAGGGAAGGTAGGGGCTTTGTAGAGGGGTTTTTTTAGGCATAGGGAGGGGGTGAAATAGAGACCCATAACCAAAACATGGTGATAGCTTCTAGTCATATTGCACCTTAAGAAAGATAACCTACCCAACCATAAAGGTACAAATTTCATTAGGTAAGAAAGATTTATTTTTAACATGAACACAAATTCTAGAAAACTAAAGCCTAGTTTTTTTAGCAATTGATGCATCTACAACCTATGAGACACCGATGGAACTCGCTATTTTAGTGATTCCATCTGAGTTCCAATGAATGAGGAGAAAATTATGGATTTTGATTCAGAGAGAGATGGAAGAACTCATCCCTCTTTGATCTGAATTAGGGTGTGTGTGTGTGTGTGGGAAAACATCAAGGAATATGTAGAGAAAGGCAAAGAAAAGGTGGAGGGAAAGAGAAGGGAAGTCACTATAATAGCCTTTATTTTGATCTTTTCAAATAAAGTTTTTAGAAGTTAATATAAGTCCCAATCATAAACTATCTTTGTCATACCATTGATATTATAGTATTTTAATCACATAATTTTTGGACATTGGTGAAAAATCCTTAAGAAATTGGCACCTATAAATGCAAGTGAAGATTTTGGGATAGCTAGTTGTTCATTTTAAAAATCAATTTTACAATAATTTGTTTTAATAAAATGTGTTATTTTATAAAAAAAAATTATAATTTTTGAAGCCCCAAAATAATTTATATTACTTTTAAATTGAAAACTAATTAAATTATATATTTATATTATTATTTATATATAAATATCTTAAGCCAAACTATTAAATTCATTAAAAATCTTATTTAACTCATTAAATTGGCTAACAAAGAATAGAATAAGAGAAATGAAAAGAAAATATATGAGAGAGAAAATAAAAGCTACGATTTTGAGGGCGTAGAGCAATTTTTGTCCAACACTATTGAGAGATTTGCTCATCTCACTATAAGGAATCATTACCCTATTTTTCATTTCAATAATTTTGTATTTTTGAAATTTAGTTGATCAAATTTGTATTTTTATTAATAAAATATGAGGATAATTTTGTATTGATAAAACTTTCACCACATAATATTTATATGTTATAGAGCTTAAGATTATAAACGTATTGAATATTTATTTGTTATTTTTTGCCAAGTGATTTTGAAAAAGTAGTAATTTTTTCCTATTCAAAAATTTATTTTGACATCTAAAAATAATGCTTTAGTTCAATAAAAGCTTCATAATGCTAATATATACAATCTCTGATAATTTGGTAATTTTATGAAAAATATGAATTTTTGCTTAGTAGGGTTTTTATTTCTTATCGTTGGGTCATTTTGGCACTTTTTAAATTAAGTCAAATCATGCATTATTTAGTGCAATGTATTGAAAAAGAGTATGGATATCTGGTTAAGTGATAGCTAGTCATTTATTACTATTATAGTACTATGATAATAATATAGATGTGGAAGAAAATATGTAAAGACTAATTATTCACTAATGTTGATTGTAGACTAATTGACCTATACAAGATGGTGGGCCAAAAAGTTTTCCATTAAATATTAGGATTGGGTGTTATCCTCTAATAACTGATGTGATACACTTATTGGAGTTATAATTAGATAATTACTAAGCCAATGGGCAAAAAATGATAACTATATTTATTGAGCTAATAGGTTACTTGTTGACCCTCAATTTGCCAAACCCCTTGTCAAAGGGGTTGACCTAGTCAAATTGACCAGTCCAGGACCCAAGACCTCTCCCACTCAATTCTTTGGGTCAAACCAAATTTGTTGGGCCCAAACCTAGGCCCTAGGTCGACCTGGTTAACCAGGTCAACCTGGGTTGGCCCAAATTGACCCAAACCCCATTTATTTGATTCTAAATCAATTTATGTGATCCTCAAGCCCAATTCTCACCTCCACTGGACTCAATGTGTCATACCCAACCCATTGGGCCTAGACCCTTAGCCGAGGTCAACCTGGTTTGACCCATTTGGCCCTTTTAAGCCCAAATCAAATTCCAATCAATTCAAACCTATCCCTGGCTCAATCCACTGATTCCTTGGACTCATTTGACCAAATTGACTAGGTCAACTCATGGCTTGGTTAACCCAAGTCTTGTTTAGTCAAACCTAGCTTATTTTGGTTAAATTCAACCTAATTAAAACATTTAACACATCCCTTTTATTCCTCTCATTCAAATCCAGTCTAATTCAGCCTAATTCCCTCCTAATCAAGTTTTGATTCAATCCTAGCCGTCCATATTAGGTCTAAGGCTTTAAATAAGAGAGTTAGGGAAACTTACAGAGGACATTTATATTATTTCCATTTCCAATAGCTCCCAAATCAAGAGATCTCGTTTGTGAGCTCTCTTAATCTTCCTCCACCCTTTTCAACTCAAATCCACTGGGAAATCCTCGCCGGTGGCTAGCTTTCCGGTGATTACAGGCTTGAAATGTTCCAACGAAGATTCTAGTTGATCTAGAGCTTTTCAGAATGTGATTTCTTCTACAAATAGGAGCATGGATAGTCTACAAGTGCAATAAGCCCATTTACGGTCCAATCCATCCATAAACTAAGGTAAAAAGCTCAACCCTAGTTAAGGACACTTAAAGTTATTTAGCATTTCATTAAGCACATTTTAGACCGCACTTTTGCTCCCCCACAATTGTTCTTCACGTGTAGAAGCTAAGTTTAAATTTTTCATGAGATTTGGTGCACCCAATCAAGCGAATGAGCCAATTTATTATTTTAGGGCACGGGTTCAGTTTCGCATGTGATTGGGGTTGATCTCAATCGTTGATTGCTCAGTAAACAGATGAGATTCGATCGTTCCACAGTTCAAAATGATCGTGGGGTTTGATCCCATTGATCAGTGCTTCATCTGGTGTCATCAGCATCGTTGATAAAAAATGCACGGAATTAATCGGACAGCCTGCGGACCATAATGACGTGGATAAGTTAAATCGCAAATGAAGCAATCATCGCCGGTGGCACAATCATTACACAACCAGGAAATGATTGCCCCGTAACTTTGGGACCACTCCTAGGGCACCAAATGTCATCCCGAGGGCTTTTCTGTGTTTTTGTTTTAATAGTTTTAACCTATTTTAACTTTAAAAAATCATAGAAAATCCATTTTTATCCAAAAAATATATATAATATATTGAATTGATCATATTTTAATTCCCTTTAATTTAAATTAATTTAAATTAAAAATATTATATATTTTTGAGATATTATTAAAATAGTGATATAATTTTCTTTTTATTATTATTATTCTTAATATTTTAAATTATCATTATTTCAATCTTTTTTTAATCATATTATTTACATTATTTTGTTACTGTTTATTATTATTATTATTATTATTATTATTATTATTATTACTCCCATGAGTATGAACATTGGATTACTTTGAATTACATTAATTTCTAAATTTAAATTATTTAATATATGTATTTTAAATTATTTTAAAATTAAATATTTTAAATTTCCTAATTTCGGGAGATCAATTTCATGAAATTTTAAACATTGATTATACTTATGAAAAGCATTCATGGGGGAGAAGATTAGTGGGTAGTTAAATTCCAATCATCAAATAATTGCATCGTAAAGCATGCTCAATTACTGTTTTATCATCTCTTGCATGTGTAGAACGTATGAGCACTTAGTTTAGGCCCTCCTAGATCATAGGAATTGGTGTGTTTATTTTATTTATGTACTCCCTACATGTTACTTCAAGGGTTAGTCTAAAACTCAATTTATTCTCACTCAACGTAGTGACACCCTAAGGATAATAATTAAGGACTAGTTTAGTAAACTTAGAAAAATTTTACGAGCTAAGATAAAAAAATTCTATGAGCTAGGATAGATCTCTGATTGATATAAAACTTTCAAAACATAAACTTAGTAACATCCTAAAACTCCATGAATTTTCTAAGAATTTTTAGGAGCCTTTAGACTCCTTAATTAATAAACCCTAATTTACCCCATAATTAGGCCTTGATAGCTTCCAAAAATTATAATAAATCAATTTTAATTCATAAAATTACACATAATATGACAAACTACTCATAATTCAGCCCTTAACCTTAGATAATTATGGCCTTTTAATTGGACATCAGTTTGAGCCTTAATTTAATCTTAATTAAAAATTACTTTTTTTCTCTTATTAAATAATTAAAAATTATTAAAAATTCCAAAATTTCCCCAAACACTAGGGAACATTTTCTTAGGTCATTTTTGACCTTTGGGGGTGATTCCAATCAATTTGGAGCTGATTTGGATCAAAACCTTAAAATCACCCCTAATGAGATAATTTTTGATAATTCAATAATTGTATGAATCTTCTAAAATTCATATCTTTGCCTAAAGAACTCTAAATCCAACAAACTCAAAGCCTAACCACTCCTTATAAGTCCTAATATTTAACTAAAATGCTAGAATCCTCAAATATAACCTATTTTCTATAGTGACCTTTTGGACTCCCTCAGCCTAGTACATAGGAGGACACGAGACCTTCCAAAATTGGCTAATACAATTTAAACTTTAAATATCACTACCCTAAGTATTAAAATTGATCCACAAATAAAATTAACAAAAATGAATCATAATTCATTAATACTTAAATGTTAAATAAAGTTCCTTTTCAGACATTTAACAAACTTGAACTTTTAGGCAATCTGAATCAATTATCCTACCTAAGATCTATCCAAAGCCATATAAGACTACTACACACACATAGATTTATTAGGGCACCACTTCTAGCTTTAGGATTAGGGCTGATGTTTACTTTCTTTCTCTCCATTCTTTTCTGTTCTCTATGATGTGATTGTGTGTGACACGTATGCTGCTTGAATTATTTTGCTCTATTTTGTTGTGATAATGTTTATTTTATTATTATACTTTCTGTACTTTTCTTGTGATGATATTTATGCGTTAGAATGCCTATGGGCTAGAGCCGCTTTCATACTAACTCAGTCTTATGTAGGTGGCCACACTCGTGCAGCGCAAATAAAGGGGAAATTAATAATCAAGCTTTAAATACTAATGATGTTTTCTGCATGTACTCCAGAGAAATGCTTAGCCCCCTAAAATTAAAAGAGCGTGGCTAAGTGTGTTTATTTATCTGCACATATATAACTGCTTGTGATGTGACATATTAAAACTGATTGAGATGATTTTTTTTAGGATAACTATGTAGGAGTCTGGGTCTAAATTTTCACTTTAAATGTAATTTGTATGTATATTGTGTTGTGAAAATCTCTAAAAGTTTTCTGGTTCTCTCACCCTAAGGCCGCCAGGCAGACCCCGACACTTCAAGTAGTTCCTATAGCTCCAATTCTCATGGTCACCCAGGCAATGGGTTCAGATGTTCCTTCCTCCTCCACCTCCGGCCTTGAGAGAAGTGACCGAAGGAAAAGAAATAGAAGACTACATTTGGCTACATCTGAGGCAGATAGATTGAGGATGATAGAGTCAGTAGCTCACTAGGAGCCTGTTCGAAGGATAGTGGTCCCCGTGTAGCGGGAACCACGACTAGTTAGAAGCAGTCCAGGGAGGATGCTTCTCTCCACAAGCACATAGTGGTGATGAGGAGGATGTCGCTCGCATTACGGTGACCCCTCCTATCACCACTACGCTACCCCGAGCTAATTCCCCTTGGGATGATGCTGTCTAAAGCCTCTCTCAGAGGATTCAGAGTATCGTCCGCCTAGCACAAGATCGAGGGCCTGTTAATCAAGAGAGGTTACTCCGCCAGATCTCTTAGACATCCTTTTAGTTACAGAGGAAGACCTTGAGACAGAGGTATAGGTGGTAGAGAGGACAGCCACCTAGGCAGCCATTTAGTTTAGTTCTGGCAGTCCAACCACATACAGTTACTCCTAGAGGTGGACGCTGCCCTAGTCATTGTGGAGCGAGACAGCGGTTGGAGCGTACCAATGCTTAGATCAGTTTAGTAGTTGTGGCCCCTCAGCAGCCAGTTTCCCCTTCTGGGCCCTACTATAGTAGGTGGGTCTGGAGACAACAATAGCCAAACACCCCTGTCTAGATAGAGGTAGTTGCTCCTATCGGGTCTGAGGCAGTTTTGAAGGCCGTTTTGGTGGTGTGCGATACAGATGTTATAGAATCCTCTGATGGTTCACAGAGTCCACACATAGAGGCACTTTGTTAGATCTTCATCGAGGACTTACTTAAGGATGAGTCAGACGAGGAGTTATCAGTACACAAAGTCTGTGTGATTACTCATTGAGATCACTCAGACGAGCAGAGAGAGCCCGAGGATAACGAGGAGCTGGTAGAGCCTAAGGTGGGTGATCTCCCCAGTTAATTGATACAGAGGCTACCGTTCTACTCCTTCAAACTCAGATGGCAGAGATGGCCAGAGCCATGGTGGCGATGACCGCACAGTTGACAGCACTAGGGGCGATGCCTTAGATGATGGGCGTAGCCACTCCTACTATGTCCAGGAATGAGCCCACAGTCCCCCCATTAGCACCATGCCCACCTACAGTAGCTACCACTATAGTTCAGAGTCAGTCAGAATAGTTATCAGTATGACAGATTCAGGACTTAATCGCCTAAAAGGTTGAGCAGCAGATTTCCTCCATGAAAGATGGAGAGGTTATTAGTAGAGGGAGACCCTACCCGGTTGAGTACGAAAGGGAGCCCTACCCTCTTGGGGAAATGCACAGTTGACAACACTAGGGGCGATGCCTTAGATGATGGGCGTAGCCACTACTACTATGTCTAAGGATGAGCCCATAGTACCCCCATTAGCACCATGCCCACCTACAGTAATTACCACCACATTTCAGAGTCAGTCAGCATAGTTGTCAGCATGACAGATTCAGGACTTGATAGCTCAAAAGGTTGAGCAGACGATTTCCTCCATGAAAGTTGGAGAGGTTATTAGTATAAGAAAACCCTACCCTGTTGAGTACAAAAGGGAGCCCTACCCTCTTGGCTTCGTTTCCCCATGTTTTAAAGTTTTCGAAGAGTTTGGGAACCCGAGGCAGCACGTGGCTCAATACCAGGCTGTGTGTTGCAACATAGGGGGAAACAATGTACTGATGTTGAGACTCTTTATTAGCAGCCTAGTTGGGGTGGCCTTTGCTTGGTACGCCGACCTCCCCAATGACTTAGTCCGGACCTTTGCACATTTATAGTAGCTTTTTATTTAGAGGTTTGTCAGTGCAGAGCACTGGGTCATAGTTGGAGAGTTAGTTGTGACTAGACAGCATCCTCGAGAGAGTCTCATGGATTATTAGTTAAGTGGAGGAACCTTAGCCTGTAGTGTGAGCCTCAATTATAGAAGTAACATGCAGTGGAGATCCTATTAAAGAATATTGATTGTCTAATAGCACCCTACCTTAAGAGTTTCAGTATTAGAACCTTCCAGAAGTTGCTGACGAAGGTTATTAGCCAGAATATATTGAATGCACGTCATGGTCGAGAGGTAGAATTTCTTTAGGAGTATATTTATACCCTTAGGGACAATGCGGGAGTTGAAAATAAAGTTATTGATGCTCTTAGTCATCGTATGATGACAACCACTGAAATGAGAACCGAAGTCATAGGATTTGAGCAAATTAAAAAGGACTATCTGAATTGCCCCGACTTCAAGGAGACTTACTCTCTTTTGTCTATAGGTAGCACACACCTTGGGGGTGATTTTCTTCTAGAAGATGGATATCTTTTCAAAGCTCAAAATCTTTGTATTCCTAGCACTTCTCTTTTAGAATTCAGTATTTGGGAACTCCATGTCGGAGGACTTGCTGGACACTTTGGTTGTGATAAGACTATAAAAGCTATAAAGTACCACTTCTTCTGGCTCAGCCTGAAGAAGGATATTGGTAAAATGGTTAGTAGGTACTACACTTTCCAATTGACCAAGCAATATAAAGAAAACATCAGTCTCTGCACTCCTCTAAATGTTCCCAACTGCCCGTGGCAAGATGTTAGCATGGACTTTGTCTTAGGCTTGCCCAAGACCTTTCGTAGGAATGACACCATCTGTGTTGTAGTTGATCGCTTTTCTAAAATAGCCCATTTCCTAACCTGTTCCAAGACATCTGATGCTTCCCATATTGCCAAACTTTACTTCAATGGGGTCGTCATATTACATGGTTTGCCTAAAATATTGTATCTGATAGGGATGTCAAGTTCACTAGTTATTTCTAAAAAACCCTCTGGATGAAAATGAGCACTGATCTACAATTTTCAACAGCCTTTCATCCTCAAACTGATGGCCAAACTGAAGTGGTCAATAGGAGTCTAGGTAACTTGTTAAGATCTCTTGTAGGTGAACACATTAAAGATTGAGATTTCAAACTCCCTATAATCGAATTTGCCTATAATAATTCTGTGAATCACACCACTTTCTTAAGTTATTTATGGGTTAAAACCTAGATAGCCTCTAGATCTCATACACATGTGTTCTAAGTAGGATTTATGAGTCTGCATCCTCATTTGTATCGCATTTGCATGAACTGCATAAGAAAATTGCACTCCAAATTGAATAGAGCAATATTAGCTATAAACTTCATATTGATTTTAAATGAAGATTTAAAACTTTTGAGGTAGGTGATTTAGTGATGGTGTGGATTCGTCTGGAAAAGGTTTCCACAAGAAATTGTTAAGAAGTTACATGCTAAAAGTGTAGGACCTTTCAAAATAGTCAAAAGAATCAATAAGAATGCTTATGTGGTGGATCTGCCTGCAGAGTTCAACATTAATGTCTCTTTTAACGTAGAAGATTTAGTAGCCTATGAGGGTCCATAGTTTAACCCACCAAATCCACTTCAAAATGAGCCTTGTGTGACCCCGCCTCATGAGAACTCAAGCCTACGTCCACTCCAAAATATTTCCAAAATACATATGGCGGAGAAGGATGACATGATCCTAAATGATGATATTATTTTCGCAAAAGAGGGTGGATGAAGAAGGTATTTAATAAGGCGGAGAGGAAAGCTCGAGTCAAAGGACACCTGGTTAGAGCGTGAGGAGCTTCAGCAGATTGACCGAGACGCATTAGAGTTTTATGAGAGCACTTGGGATACGTACTCGACGGAGTCGATCTCTTTTTCACCCTGGGAGAATGATGAGGACATCCGACCTTGGAGAGTCTACCAGAGACGGGGCTGACATTCGACGGCCACGATTACTCCACTTTATTTTTAAGTTATACATTCTATTTGATTTATTATTTTTTCTTTTCTAATTTTACCCTCACTTGAGGGAGTGGATGTTTATGACCCCAAGGGGTACTATTGTTTTTTGTTTTGTCTTTGTATTTGGGGACTACTCTTATGCTTATGCCGGTGAATAAAGATGATTATGAAAAATTCAATAATTGAGTTCTTGTTAGAGTTTCAGAGTTTTTGGAGAGAAATCTCTAGGCGAGGGAATTGAATCACCCACCAATTGCAGGAAGCATTCGGGCTCGTGGTTACCTTCTCTTTCCTTCCTCCCCTCCCCTTCCGCCTTTAAGTCGTCGTCCTCCCTACTAAATCCCCTCCCTAATAGACGAACAAACCCCTACTTCCCCTTCTCGGTCAAATCAACACCACCCTCCCCCAAGTCAAGCCGGCCGACCCTCCCCTTGCTCTACACATTCATTACTTTCCTAATTTAGTTTTCTATTAATTTGGAAAGTATTCAAATTTGAATTCAAAGGAATTTGAAATTCAAAAACCTTTCCTAAATTAGCAAGGCCTATTTTATGATCCTTCCCAATCAATTCAAAATCTAAAATAAATTGAAATTAATTCAAATTTAAACATTCAATCTATTTGGACACAATCATTGAATGTGGACAACTCCCCCTCCTCTCTTTTGAAAGGCCCCATACCCTCTCTCCTATCTTATTAATTCCTCCAATCAAATCTCCAATCAAACCCTTGCATAGGCCGACCCCTCTCTCCAATTAAAATATTCCACAATATTTCCATCCCCTTAATCTCTCCCTTCATTAGGAATTTAATTTACATTAATCCCTATACTTCCTCCCTCTCCTATAGTTGAAGTCCCTCTAATGCCATCCCCTTTTCTCTTTTGACTCGTTCTCCACCAACTTCTCCAATTAATTCCCCAAATCATTAGGAGATGTTTTTCTCCTCCCCATGGCCGACAACATCAAACCCTAGCCTCCTAAACCAGCTCCCAACTGCTGTCCAGATTTATGGATCAAGGGATTGCTATCCAGAACACCCTGACTAGCAAAATTGCTGCCCAAACCCTCTCGTGCTTGCTGTCCAGCAATAACTCAAGTGCTGTCCAGAAATTCCTGCACTCCTCCTTGTTGTCCAGTTGATTCGAGAAGTCTTTGTTCTCTGTCCAAAGGTTTCCTAGCCTCAAGTTGCTACCCCGGAATGTATGGCGAATCCTGAACAATATCACAAATTTGTTTACGATGACCAATGCCAGGTCGACATCCTCAATTCAATGTTCTTCAACCTCAACTTAGAGATTGACCAAATGATAGAAGAATACATAGAGACGATCATTTTCACTCTGGTCGAAGCCATCGACAACCAACTTTCCTCCATGTAGTGGCAGATCATTTCATGTATGCTTTGCTTGAGTAATTGACTATTCTATGATTTTAACTTCTAGTTGTTTGACTTGGCCTAAACTAGTCTCATCTCTTTCTTGTTTTATTTCATCGTTTAATAACTACAAGTATTTTAGTTAATAAAGCCCTCTAAATTAAATTGTGCAATATTCTTTTCTAACATCACTTAGGCATTTAAATCATGCATCACATGACGAGCCGAGAGCATGAAGTGTTTTAGATTTTTCTAGCATTATCGAGAAGATAAGAATATGATGTAAAAGACTTAGAAAGATTATAAAAAATGATTATGTAAGGTTCAAAGGAGGAAAATAAATTAATGATCAAGTCATTAAGAGAAAGTTTGTCAAAAGTCTATGATAAGAGAGATTATTCTGTGCGGCGTCCGGAGGCCAATCCGGATGTGTCATATCATCCAATGTATTATGCAATGAGTGATGTGACACATCCGAACACCGCACCTAATAATTTTTCCTATGATAGAAAGCGAAGAGCATCAATTAGGAGTTCTAAGTATGAATTTTTTAAGCCTACTTAAATTAATCTGCAGAGGAATATACTCAATCTGATAAATAATCATTTTATCCTTAATTACTGATAGATTAATAGATGATTATAATATAAAAGAAATAACTAAATCTAGTAATGCTAACTAAATCTAATAATATATACAAAATGAGCATATACATGAAAAGGTTGGAGTACCTCCAGTAGAAGATAAGATTAGAGAGAGTCGCCTTAGATGGTTTGGTCACATAAAACAGCGACATTCCGATGACCCGGTTAGAAGAGTAAAGGTATTAGATTTGACTTATGTTAAGAAAGGTAGAGGTAGACCTAAAAAGACTTGGTTAAAAAATATTAGAAATGACCTTTCTTTATTAGATTTAAACGAGAATTTGACTTTTAATAGGACACAATGGAGAAAAATGATTCATGTAGCCGACCCCACGTAGTGGGATAAAGGCTTGTTGTTGTTGTTGTTGTTGTAGTAATGCTAACACAAATAAGACTCAAAGCTAATGACCAAAAGTAAGCATCTCGTACCGTTGATCGTACTGTTGAGCTGCAAATAACACAAATAAGTTGAAACTAAACTCCACATTCTCCATTTCAAAATATAGCAATAGCCATATCAAATAATAATTCATCTCTAACCGAACTCTATTTCTAACAGCAAAACAAAATATTCCATGTAAATTTTTTTTCATCTTCTCATTTCATTGCTGAAGAGAAGACTGATCACTCTCATGTAACCAAAGTTATAACAGTCTAATGCTTCCCAGTAGACCATCTGCTAGCTACAAAGTGGAATAAGTCTTATATTTCTCCTTGGCAAAAACCTCATTGAACTAAAAATCATGAGGCGCAACCAGTTACTAACTTGAAATATAGAAGGATTTCAGTACAATCTAATGACTATAATCACAACAATGGGATTACTCCCCATTTTGGTCTTACAGACTAAACACTCACATAAGAGCTAAACAAAAATGCTATGGTATCCTTGCCTTATGTACATCATCGCCGAAATGGTCGAGGTGGCACTGAAGAATCCAAGATGAATGCCCGTTTCTCTCGGTGAATTCTAGTTTGCAGAGTAGACAACAAGGACTTTGTACATGAAATGCCATTACCATGAGAGCTTTCTGGCATATAGAAAGGACCAAAGATAGAAGAAATAGTATCGAGACCAGATGAGTCCCCATGATCAACAGTACTGATTGAATCTCTGGTGCTCTCGGTGGTAAAGGATGAATCATCTGAGCTTGTAAAGAGGGACAATTCACTTGATGTAGCATCAGAGAAGTCTGTGCTGACCAGATTTGCAGAAGCTTTTTCTCTTTGAAATAAGTATCTCCCATTCCTGTTACAGTCATCGCGTTGTTTTTCGGGCCTCAAGTAAGTATCACCATTTACTGAGCTAGAGTGTGGATGGCCAATTACAGTTTCCTTGTGTTGCCCATGCCTTGAAGATATCATAAACTTCCATGAATCATGCTGAAGATGGGGAGCTTGAAATAATGGCCTCTCTATGTAAGCACTTGGAGGGCGTGGGAAACACCTGAAATAGCATTTGATGACTGTCACTAACCTTTGCCAAATGCTATTTTGAGCTTCTATGGTAAGGTAATCAATGAAAGCTCTGATTTCATCTCGAAGATATAGAGAAAATATATACATATATGGAATCTGGTGATTGTACCTTGAGTAAAATAGCATATATGCACCTTCAGACATGACCTGACTCAAGGGAACAACCTGCACCTACACAGTGTGAATTTATGTAAGATGTTCAAGTCTTTTCCAAAAGAAAAGAAGAAAAAAAAAGGCATGTTTAACCTTGATGAAAGGAAACTATATGGAGGCATTCAAAAAATGTACACCAAAATCTCTTTAATTGGTATTGCCATCAGAATGACATTCAAAAAATGTTCAACATCATAAGATTGCAAACGGTAAAGTGATAATGGGCTTTTTAAATTACCTCAGAGTCATCAATTCGAAACCACGTTCCTTGAATGTCTTTCACATAAGATACATAATGACCGGAGAAAGAAGTATTTTGGGTATCCAAATGCACAACAACAGCATACAGCATGTAAAGTGGGGGACTATCAGCACTCCCAGTTACAAATGGAATCATATCCAACAAATCTGGAAATGTGACACATTTGCTGATTTTCCCATATTTTCCTGTCTGATCAAACAACAAACAAAGTAGATGGCGGAGTCGTTAACATGTAGAAAAAATCCAAAAGTTTGTTACAGATACCTAGAAACTTGTAGGGAAGAGAATAGATAAGTGTTGAATTATTGCGGTCGGGAAGTAAGAACATAACTAGAGCTCTTCTGCAATTATTTCCTTTTGACATAATATAAACTCCAGATTTTGTTAGTTAATTTTGATTTGATTGCCTTACATAAATGCATTTTCAATTATTTTGCCCGTAGTGAACTTTCTATCACAAATAGTTCGCCGATGAATAGAAGTTTGTATTGTCAGCACATAATAAAGAAGAATAACCTTTATATGAAAATATATTATAATGACAAATAGTATAGACTTCTAATAAATGTTAAGCATATGTGAAGATCTTAAGATGATAGTATAATAATTTTAATAACTCTATCAAAGGAGAGTTTGTCAAATGATCCAATTTAATTTGATACAGGATAACTGATTTATATAAATGAAAAACTCAGCACTTTCAAATTGTATTAAAATTTATGCAAAAGAAAGAAGAATCTTTAGAATTAACACTTTGTTATACTTTATTAAAGACGAGTTTCCAAATAAGTGAAGCACAAGAATTGCTGTTCCTCCTAGTTCCTTCACAATTCCTAATCCTACATTTGGAACAATATTGCTTATGTAAACCTGAGCTCTCTCTAGGGAAAACTTATACTGTAAGAATGTCACATTCCAAAATAACCAGTATATCCAGCCTAAAAAGGAAAAATATGTTTGTATTGATTCCTGTACAAATCAATGGAACTTGAAAATCTGACCTGTCAACAGAAAGTTGAGTTTCCATTGAACCAGCTATTCATTCATACAAGTAAACAAACAAAGAGAATCTGTGCTCACGTGAGTTGAAAAGAGCATCCCTATTTGCATAGAAAATTTTTGTTTTTTTAAGGCATAAGCGTCTCGAAAAGCATCATTGCTGATGAGTAGACAACCAAAAAATTATCCCACATACCATCATGTAAATCCCTTTAGTGGATGTAAAGGCTGTAAGGGAACTACCACAATGTCCAAGGATAGATAAGACTTGGAAGAGACAGAATCTCCAATGATGTATAAGACTGGAAGCAAGAAAGAGGTTTCATGTCTCAATCATATACATACACTCTAACTCAGTTGTGCAGTTCCAACGAAAAAGTTACTAACAGCCAGCCACTTTGCCTAGGGCTCTCAACTAGGATGGCCTAGCCCTGATATAATCTCAGCCGCATAGACGTAATATTATAAGGACTGACATAACCCAATCCAATTAACATTATCCTATAAACGAGATTGAAGAGATGTATGTCTTATATGCGTTAGAAATCATAAATGACCCAATTTTTTATTTGATTAACCGTAATGCTAGTAGAAATATGCTAATATAAAGTTAAGAGAAAAGAGCAATAAGAAAAACACAATAGATAAGAATATTGTCAATAATAAGGAAATATAACACTAATAAATACTATAGATTCTTAATAAATACTAAGCCTATATAATGATATTAATATGATAATACGATTATTCTATTAACTTTAATATCTCCACACAAACTCAGAAAGCTCTAGCCAAGAGTTTGTAGATTGCAAGAAGAATAACGAGATATAAACAAAGAAATGTTCAACAACCTTCCAAAAATATTGATCCATTGATTGATGATAGAACTAGAATTCTCAAGGGAATCAAGAATAGCCAAAAGATTGGCATTAGCCCCACTAGTGCCAAGACTAAAGATGAAAAAATCATCATAGGATATCAAGATAGAAATGAGAACAAGGTGTTGTATGCCAAGTGGAGACAAGACTTTAGCTTGAGAGCTAGTGCTATTTAGATGAAGATGAAGATTTAAAAGCAAGGAGTCATGCAGAAAGCAAAAGCATTAGAGTCTTAAAATGATATGTAGCCATTTGAACTTGGGTGATGAAGGCTTTGAAGCACTAGAGAAGTCGGGTGAGTCAACACAGATGTCGGAAAGGAGGAATATATTGGGCAATGCAAATGTCAAGCAAGTCGACATAGATATAAGGTGAATTAAGATAAGGAAACAAAAGCTGTGAGCCAGCAAAGATAAGTTGTTGTTATTTGTTAGGTGAGTCAAGAACAAAGAACGAAAATGCTAGAAGACAAAAAGAGATGACATTGGATACGCAAGAAGTAGAAGAGCTAAGATTCAAAATTGATGCTTCTTAGAATGAGATTGGTGCTAACCAAGAAAGACGACAATGTTGATGCTTCTTAGAATGAGATTGGTGCTAACCAAGAAAGACGACAATGTTGATGACTAACTAAAGTTGTCAAGAACTAACCAACTCTGATACTATGTTAGAAATCATAAAGGACTACGCTTTGCTTGATCAATCCTAATGCTAGTGTAAATATGGCTATATAAAAGAAAAAGGAAAGAGCAATAAAGAAAATATAATAAAAGGAGAATAGCCTCAATAATAATGATATAATATAAATAAAAAAAATATTATGGATTCCTAATAAATACTAAGCATATATAATAATATAATAACTCCATTAACTCTAATGATTTGGTGTGTCCCGTTTAAGCCCAATAAATTCCAATAAGCTATCTTACTCAACTTTCACGGTTCCCACCAATGTCTCATCACTCTTAGCCAAAATACAAAGGATAAGTTCAAAGAGTTAGGGTAAGAAGTGACACCCTATAAAAGCCACGTAAAAATGTCATATTATCACATGCGTTAGGCTTAATTCATCATAGGAGGTCCACTGCCTTTTCTATAGAAGAAGAGCAAAAATTGATTGCATTCTCTCACCCTTAAATCTTTGTGCATTTTTGTTGCAGGTAAGTGCACACATGCATCATAAATGAAGCTTCATTCTTTTACGTTCACATTTTATCATGTCATTTTTTCTTTGATCTCATATTATGTCTTCTAGATTTGTAATTTAAAGAAAAAATAATGCAATGTTCTTGGACTATAGCTTAAAATTATGATCTACGTTGAACTTCATGGGTGATTATAATTACATGCCAAAACTTTTTATTGTTGTCAAAATAGAATGATAGAGAATGGAACATCCTTTGATCTTTAATGGACCAAGTTACTCCTACTATTAGAAGGAATAAAGAGTAATTAAATAGTCATATGGTTCAAAAAAAATTATATAAATTATTTTTAACTTTTTGTTATGATTACATATTCGCATTTATGTTTATATTTGTATTTGATTTCCTTTGTAAGGTCATGTAACTAATATGATGAGTGATATTCTTTCAAGCAAAAAACTAATTTAATAATTCACAAATTACTAGCTACTTATCTTAAATTGTAAAATAATCCTCAAACTATTCATTTGCAGTTAATTTAGTCCCATAGTATCACATTTCTCCAATTTAATTAATCAACGGTACAAAATTTATCCAAGATGGTTGAGATCAATTTTGTATCACAATGTCTACATATGAGACCAATTTGGATCAATATTTTATAATCAACAATAACAACAACAAGCCATTATCTCACTACCTGGGGTCGGCTACATGAATCTTTTTTTTTTTTCATTGTATTTTATTAAGAGTCAAATTCTCACTTAAATCTAACTGAAAATATCATTTTTAATACTTTCTAACTTAGTCTTTTTAGGTCTACCTTACCTTTCTAACATAGGTCAAATTTAATACATCTTCTTACCTAACAGAGCCATGAAAAAATCAATGTTTTATGAGACCAAACAATCTAAGGCAACCCTCTCCAATATTATCTTTCACTGGAGCTACTCAGCTAAGGGTGTCAATTCGGGTCAACGGGTCAGGTTCGGGTCGAACCCGGAACTAACCCGGCAATATTCGGGTCAACCCGAACCCGACACGTTTTTAAAAACAGGTCAGGTTTTCAGACCCGAACCCGACCCGACACGAATGACCTGGGGTTGTCCCAAATTGCTAGTTTTCAGGTCAAAATTGGGTCAATCTTCGATTTTCGAGTCAAAATGGATCAAAAACTGGTCGATCTCAGATTTTCAGGTCAAATACGAGTTTTCGTGTCAATTTCAGATTGCTGGGTCAACCCAAACCCGACCCATTTCGGGTTCAGGTTGACCCTAACCCGGATTTTTCCGGGTCATGTTTGGGTTGGGTTTCGATTCGTGTCAAAAATTGACACCCCTATACTCAGCCCTTTTAACGTATTTACTCATTTGCATTTATCTAGAAGTGTAAAGCCACTCATCCACCTAAGCATCCTCATCTCTGCAACACTTAACTCTCTTTTAATTGCTGATGGATTAAATTGGAGAAATATGATTCTAGGACTCAATTGGCCACACATGCATAATCATGGGATTATTTTAAAATTTAATCTAACAAATCATATTCTTTAAATGAAACAAACAAATTGTATTTTAAGCATATTGTTAAAGAAATAATTATAATTATCCAAGAATTTCAACAAGATTTTGGAAGCAAATAAAATAAGCAATCAAAGAAATTAATTTTCATAAAATTATACTTTCAATTTATCACTTTTGACCAAAATTAATGAAACTAAACTAGACAATAATGAAATAAAATAGAAAAAGAATAATATTATCAAAATAAATAAAAATTAGCCCACATATGAGTCCATTGAGATAATTATATTGCACATTTGTACCGTGTAAATGAATCACATTATCAAAAACTAGAAGAGATTTTATTCAAACAAAAAAATTTGAATTACATATCCCAAACAACTATTTATAGATTATTGATAATCTAGGCTAGTAGATATTAGGGGTGTTAATATTTGACACGACCCGAAAACCCGATTCGAACCCGATTCGAACCCGACCAGAAAATTTTGGGTTAGGGTCAACCAGACCCGAAACGTGTCGATTATGGGTTCAACAATTCAACCGGTTTCCAAAACCGGGTCGGGTTCGGGTTGACCATTTCACCCAAAATTGGCCCGTTTTTTACCCGAAAACCCAAGATTGACCTTTGACCCAAAAAGTGGAGATTGACCCATTTTTTTACCCGAAAACTAGCATTTTTTGTCAGCCTCGGGTCATTCAGGTCATGTTGTTTTGACCCATACCAGAATCGGGTTGGGTTCGGGTTCGAAAAACGACCCGTTTGCAAAAAATGGGTCAGGTTTAGGTTGACCCGGATAGTGTCGGGTCGGTTTTGGGTTCGACCCGAAACCCGAAATTGGCACCCCTGGTAGATATGGTTCACACAACCAAATTTAATTTCAATCACTCCAAAATTCAAATATCAATTGTCCAAAGACAAATATGTCATAGTTGAACAGAAATTCATACTATTCAAATCAACAACCACATGTTGAAAACATATGACCACCAGTTGCAGTATGGTATTCAAACTTCATCAATAAAATGCTAGATGCGGTGAACCTTGTGTAACAACAACAAATAATAAACAAATAAATCAAAACAGGAAAAACTATAAAGAGCAACAACCTTATCTAAGGCCCAATACTCATCTACCATGAATGACAACCACATTATCCAAAAGCCAAAAACCCTTATACCATGAAGAAAGGAAACAACCCAAAACTGAAAAAATGGAAAAAAAAATCTAAAATAATCTCCCAACTATTCATGTGTGACCAATTAGTCACCAAAGCATCACATTTCTCCAATTAAGTCTCTTGACTATACAAAATTGATCCAAAATGACCATCATGTTGAAATTTTGATATATAATTGATTCCAATTTAGTCCCTCAACTACACAAAACTGAACCCAATGTTGACCTCCTTTTTGGCATCAATCACCTACACATTATACCTCGAAGATTGATTTATTTGATTGCAGATTGCGTTGATGTGTTTGATCAATGATCAAATTGTATATTTTATTTCAAATCATCATCGGCCTTAAGATTTACTCCTTTTGATCACATGTTGTTCTCTTATCATGTTTTAAATTATATGTGATCGGGTCGACGTCGATTTGATAAGTATTTTGCATGTATTTGAGTTTTTATCGCACATGTTTGTTCCGTGTGTAAATTCTCCTGATCGGTATCTCATTTTGTAAAACAGATTGCATGAGCATGTCCAGCTCGTTAAGATAGATCAAATGAGTCCATTCATGTTCGAATTAGGTGTCATTTGACATGTTTTGAGGAGAGAAAAAGTTAGATGTTATTTCTTAATAAATTTAACAATGAAATAAATTAGTATCATATAAAAATCTTTTAGAAGAAATAAAATAAAGTTTTAATAAATAAAATCTACCCCCTCATTCAAATTAGATCTCCTTGAGTTTAATACAAAATAATTTTTGACTAACTCTTTTTCATCTCTCAAAATCTAGTAATTTCAAAACTGATGACTAATTTAACAAACTCAATCATAGCCATTTGATCAAGGGCTTCCAAGGCAAATTCAATAGAGACCCTTTGATTAAGGGTTTTGTAAGATGAGTTCATGTACAGGTAATGGTAAAAAAAGGGGGATTCACGATTCAACACCCCTCACACCCATCCAAGCCACAAGCTCTCCATCTCACACCTTCAACTCACGGCCCTCAATCCTTGGACGAAATCTACATATCTTTTCTCCTTGCTTAGCCGAAATATGGAGCATTCATTCTCCTTGCTTGGACGAATGGTGATGAAAACGAGGGTTGGATGTGGTCGGTCGAGTATCTTGGAGGTCGATGGGCTGTAGAATCGAGAGAGGGAGAGGGAGAAACCATAAGTTGAAGGAGATGTGAGATGGAGAGTTAGAGAGCTTGTAGTTTTGAGGCTTGTAAAGGGGCTTGAACTATGGATCCACTTTGTTTACCATTGCTTGTACAAGAAATTTCCTCTTGCAAAACCCTTAATCAAAGGGTCCCAATTGAATTTATCTTGAAAGACCTTGATCAAATAACTATGATTGAATTTGTTAAATCAATCATCATATATGAAATTACCATATTTTGAGAGATGAAAAAGAGTTAGACAAAAATTATTTTGTATTAAAGCTCAATGGGATATAATTTGAATGAGGGGGATTTCATTTTTATCATTTATTTCTTCTATCTATTATATACATATATATTTTAATTTTATATTTTAAATTATGTTTTAATTTATTAAAAATTTATTTTATTTCATCTAAAATTTTTATATTATACTAATTTATTTCAGTATTAAATTTATTAAGAAATAGCCTCTAACTTCCTCTCTCCTTGACACGTGTCAAATGACACCCAATTCAAACACGAATGAGCTCATTTGATCTGTCTCGACGAGCTAGACATGCTTGTGCAATCTGTTTTACAAAATGAGGTCCCGATCAGGAGAATTTACACACGGAAGAACATATGCGATAAAGAATCAAATACACGTAAAATATCATCAAATTGACGTCAACCCGATTACATATATTTTAAAATATGATAAGAGGACAACATATGATCAAAACAAATAAATCTTAAGGCCGACGACGATCCAATGTAAAATATGCAACTTGACCATTCATCAAACACAGTAGCGCAACGTGCAAGAAAATAAATCAATCTACGAGGTATACAGTGCAGGTGATCGACGCCAAAAAGGATGTTAACATCCAATTTAGCCCCAAAGAGACTATTATGAAACAATTTTATTTGACAAGGGACTAAATTGGAGAAACATGATACTCTGACTAAATAGGTAATAAAAATAGTTAGAGAACTATTTTAAAATTTACCCCTGGATAAATGATGCAACCAAAATATTAGGAAACTAAGGTTGCAAAAAGCTATACGTCTTCCGTAAGCATAAACATTACAAAACTTACAACCATATAACTTATATATAATTTTGAGGAGAAGGATGCATGTGGAGGCGGTAACCATGGATAGAAGAAATAGATATAAGTCCGAGACGAAATATAAAAGGAGAAAGAGAAAATGAACTAGCTCGCAAGCTAAAAACCATTAGGTTTTACTCCAAAATACATCACAAATCACTCTCTAAATTAGCCACAAAACATCACTATAAATAGAGAAAAAGGTGCTTAAAAGACACCCCAAACAGCCGCCCAAAACAGCAAATCATAACAAGGGAAAAGGAGGCCAACAGCCAGCCACAGCCGTCCCCCTATAGCCAACCAAAAAGAGAAGAAAAAGGGGGGGGGGCTTGCTTACATCAATAAAACATAGTAAGGCTTCATATATATTACAAATTGCTGGCTAGAAACTTATTTAATGGTGGAACAAATTACAAAACCAAAAATAGTGAATAAAAAATTACAACACTTGAGCCTAAGATCAAGCACAAACTGAAGTAGCCTGAATTCATATCAAACCATAAAACTACTCCAACTTTAGGAAATCAAATAAAAAAAGAATAAACCTCATTCTTGAAAACAATCATTATAGACATAAACTTGGAACCTATAAAATAAAATAACTATCAAGAGTGGCAAAATCAGATTGATCAAGTCATTTATTCAATCAGCATTTAAATTGAGTATAAACTTGTAGATCTCTATTAAGTCTAATAGAATTGAACAAATTCAATTTTAAAAAATTTCACTTAGTACTTCCTATAAAGTAACCGATGAATCATCAAAAACAAATTTGTCAAGCCAGTGTACAAGATATCTCTAGAATCCACCATTAGTAATAGACATAATCTCATCAATTAAAATAACTTTAATAACTAACTGTATAAAATTATCTAACAAAGAATTGCATGTTAATCATGAGGAGATGAAAACAAAGAAGAATCGATGAAGTTGGCAGTAGACTCAAAAAATAAGGTTATACCAAATACATTGAAAATTGGATATATACCATAATTTCACAAAAAATTCTAATTAAATGGATTAGTTCTACCGTATTGCCCAATGTTAAAAGGCCTCACCTTCCTTGCATTAAACTTCTTGACGGTTCAAAATCAAAGCCTTGTGGACTTAAATGCATCATTACCACATCATCAAGCTTAAATTCCACATACCTCTTGTTCACATTAGCAAAAAGATTTTGATTTTCATGAATGGTAGTTAATTTTTTTGGAATATCCTCTATCAATCCATACAAATCATACAACTGACTAATCATATATGAGGCAAATAATTAAATTATATGAAACTAAAAATGCACATTAAGGAATACTAATAATTAAAATACAAAGCAAATCATATGCATCTACAAGAAGTACAAACCTTGCATAATATTCAAATATGCTAAAATCTTTTTATTTACAACTTTAAAATTGATTATGGAATTCATCGCGATATTCACCAAATGATAAATATTTCTACCTAAGCTTATGTTTCATTCTAGCCTATAGAGTTTATTCCATTTCAAACACTTTAAAAAAACAATTAAGTATATCTCACTAACTGTATTTCACCAATTTTAACTTTATGAGAATCAAATAAATGATGTAATAACATCAACAATATCAAGCGTTTATCCTACTATGTGGGTTTAGCTACATGAATTTTTTTTCTTCATTGCATCCTAAAATTTTGTTAATAAATGATGATATAAAAAAACTCTTCCAAATAATTGATCAATCCTAAAAATTTGTTAAGATCATGTTCCCTCTATCAAATGTAAGAATGTAGTTTTGAACTTCAACATAATTATAATGTGTCTAGAATCACAACTTACTTCAGCTTGTCTAAAATGCACAATTAATTAATCTTTAAATGTCATAATTAATGTCCTATATTTAGTTTACAAGACAATGCAACCATAAGCTTTGACACAAATTTAATGCAGAATGACTCGAGATGAGTTTCCTAATGCAATCAATATGGCATGTATGCTTTCACATCAACAAAAAAAATACTTTATGATTCTTAAATTACAAGTTACCAATCAATCCAAAATCTCACTGTTTTAATGAAAGCACGCAATAGTAGTTGTTTAAGTTTATAATGAATTGATCATAAACATCAAATAATTTCTGCAAGAATTTTAAAACTATTAAAAGCAGAAACCAACAAACTAATTTCCAAAAAATCAATTTCTGACACATCACTTGTTGACTAAAATTAAGAGCACTAAGCTACTAAAAAATAATTTATGTTAAAAAATTGCACAAGGAACAAACTTATCAAACAAGAGAAAAATTAGGCCTCACACTGACACAAGAAAATGGCATCCCCCAAAATCATGTAGTCACGTTTCTATCATGCTTGAAGGAATCACACATCCAACTTGAACATTCAACATTGAAAATTAAAAGAAATTTTATTTAAGCCAAAAATAATGAATTACATGTGATAGATCACTGTTTATGGACTCTTTATAATCTAGACTAATATTAATGATTGACACAAAATCAACCCAATTCAATTAGAAGTAATCCAAAATTCAAATATAAAATATCATTTTCCATGGATTAATGTCGCCATTGAATCCCAATTGATATTACTTAGATTAGCGACCACATGTTGAAAATAGAAGACCACAGGTCTTTTATGGTATACTGCATCTAGAAATTGAACACCCGGGGAGGTGAACCACGTGTAACAAATAATAGAGAAATAGGGAAAGGAAAAATTGTAAATAGTAACAACATTATCCAAGGCCCAACTTGAGTGATAGCTATAAAACATTTTCAAAAAAGAGTCTTCTTTTAATCCCCCTGAATAAGTCAGGTTGAAGCTAGAGTCAAGCTTTCTTTCTGTCGTTTAGGTTGCGTTTGGGACGACTTTCTTCCTGCTTGTTAAAGCAGTTTTTTAGTAAACATTTTTAATTTTTGTATTAGAAAGCTACTTTATGAAGCAATAAAAAACTGTCTCAAACAAAGCCTTAGAGAGGGAGAGAGCTTCCCGAATTGATTAACCATTGGTCGAAAGAAAAATTCTTTTTAGACGTATGGAATTGCCGGAAGACTTGAGAGACTTCATCCTGAAAGGCTGCATGAACCGCGTTTTCCAAAGGAGAGTCAATCTCACTTAATATTTTGGGGAAAGGCTTTGGCTTACTTATTCCCTCGAAATAGTTTCTCTAAATTCACTGTAGAAAATGAAAGATATCTGATTTGCCCTGCTTTCAAGCCAACGAGGGATGAAAGTAACCCATCCGCTATATAATGTGAAAAGCAACAACCTTATCCAAGGCATAATACTATATTCCAGGACCATGAAGAAGAAAAACCCCCAAGATTGAGAAATTGTAGTAAGGCTCCATTCATGGAAAACAATCCACTTGCCAAACTTATCAAATAGTAGAATGGCTTGTAGAACCCAAAATAGTGAACAAAATTACAATACTTGAACTTGAGATCAACTATAAAATAAATTAGCAAATTAATACATAATGCATCCTGTTCTTGAAGACAATCATCTTAGTCATGTTCCTAAAATTGAAACTTGTAAAATAAAAGGCCAAAAAAATAAACTAAAATCATATCCCGGCCCTATCACTTATACAATTGATGTTTATTCAGAGTATAAACTCTATGAAACTCTATGATCTTCATTACTATATATGTTTGTAAGTGAAAAGTGAAATATAAACAGGCAAAATTATCATATATCAGGTCAGTTTACAGTTGAATTGAGTTAATTTCAAGCGGGTCATCCATGAGTCCAATAAAATCAATTTTAATTTTGAATCTACTAAAGTACAAGAGATTATTGAATAAGTTTTGAGTTTTAAGCAAAATTATCATCCTAACCAACTAAGAAGACCAAAGAATAAGATTCAATATTAAAGTATAGCCCTTTTCTAGCATTTGTAGATGTTTCTTATCATTTTGTTATATTTTGGGGCTTTCCCTGCATTAAAAATCTTGCTTTCTTTATTCATAAAATAAACTTGTTGAAAAAAAGAATTTAACTAATGTTTTATTTGAAATAAGGGCTTAAATGGGTCCCTAGCAAGATTTAATGGGCCGATTGTTTAAGCCATTTTAAATAAATGATTATTATACATGGTTAACTTACACCAATTAACATATTTAGTATAATGTAATAAAGCTCACCACAGTTTAGCTCTACAATCAAATGGACTAGCTCTATCCAACTGACAACCCTAGCCTGGTTAATCATGGGAATGCAGGCTACCCAATATAACAAATATCCAACACAAATCATGTAGCTTTCCTGCCTCACTACAAAAAATTCATCAAACACTGGCGGAATTTCTAGCAGCTCTGGAACCTCCGAAAATTCCGAAGATTAAGCCGGCGGATTAACCACCCATAATAATCGGCAGTTTGAATGCAGGAATTTCCGGTGGGTCTATAACCGTCGGTATTTGATAAGTTCGACATCGTTACCGGCAGAATGACTGCCAGTTTTAAGTGAGCTATTGCTGTGGCTATTGCCGTCGGAAATCTCCAGCGGTTGTCTACATGACAGTAATTTCCGACGGTTTAACCGCCGGTAATACCGACGGATACTTTGCATCAGCTGCCGATCTGACAGCTGCTACAACCACAACGTAAAACCGTCGGAAAGTTCCAGGAAATAAGCCGCTAGTTTGCATTTCCTATGCTGTTTATATTGGGGGAAAAAATTTGCCGGAAAACCTAATTTCCGCTAGAAAATTGCTCATTTCCGCCGGTAATTGACGATTTTTCTATACTGCTCGTGACAATGACCCATCAAAACATAACAACAACAACAACATCAAGCCTTTATCCCACTACGTGGGGCCGGCTACATGAATCCTTTTTCTCCATTGTGTCCTATTAAAAGTCAAATTCTCGTTTAAATCTAATAAAGAAAGGTCATTCCTAATATTTTTTAACCAAGTCTTTTTAGGTCTACCCCTACCTTTCTTAACATAAGTCAAATCTAATACCTCTACTCTCCTAACCAGGTCATCGCAAGGCCTCCGTTTTATGTGACCAAATCATCTAAGGCGACTTTCTCTAATCTTATCTTCTACTGGAGCTATTCCAACCTTTTCACGTATATGCTCATTTCGTATCCTATCTCTAAGGGTAAAGCCACTCATCAAAACATACACCCAAATTTAAAAAAAAATGCAAGACACGTTTCTCCATGTCTATCAGACAATTAAGTCAAATGTTGGCCAATATGCACGCATCAGTGGCTTTTTTCCAAGTATTCATGCAAATCAGCACACATAGTTGGACAAACCATCTACCACCGACTTGTCCTTTGTCCCGCTTGCCACACTTTTCTACATGAAAATAAGCTGCACCCTCTACTTAACAGTTAGCCCATCGATAAGCTAGTCAATAATAAAACTAATTAGGGCTCAAGGCATTATGAAGATTAAAAGTGATCAGTTGGCAGTAACAATGTTTAAAATTGCGTATTCAGGTATTGAGGCGTTTTTCATTCGTGAGGCGAGGCGTAAGCCTCAATGCGTTTTGAGGCGTAAACCTCAAAATCAAAAGATTGCGTAAACATAAAATGATAAATTTGTTATATACTAATGAGTGAATTATATAAAACATAAAAAAGCATAAGATATGAAGTGAAATCAAAATATCTCAATAGTAAGACAACATGAAATATAGTTCAACTCAAAATTCTATCTTTCTAAAATCCCAGTATTCTTTTGATTAACATATACTTCTGATTTCCAAAAATAAATAGCAATAACATATCACATAAGAACTTATAAGTCATCAGCACTGTCATCACCAAGGGGTTCTTCATTTGAATCATCATTATGGTGAACTGCTCTCTCCCCTTCCTCCTCTCCTATAGAGTCCAATGTCGGGCATTTACTTCAAGATTTATGTAAGTTTTAATATATATAGTGTGAGGCGTAAGCCTCATGCCAGTGAGGCGAGGGCGGGCCTCAAGGCGGGCTGCAACCAAGTTGAGGCGCAAGCCTCATAAAAAAAAACTCGTGGCGTAAGCATCGAGGCATTTTTTACTGGAATTGCGCAAAGGCGAGCCTCATATTGCGCAATTTTAAACCATGGGCAGTAAGCAGCTGTGTGGTAGATTATTTCCACGCAAAACGATTTGAAAACTAAACTATTAACCCTATTTTTAAGTCTGCTTATACGAAGCTTCACGTTAGTCCATCAGCCTACATCCAGAATTGAAAATTGGTCTCAAAAAATGCATTATTTGTTGTTTCCCTACTTTCTTCTCATTGGCACATCAAAACATATCAGAGCTGATAAAAATACGTAAGAGGCGATTATCAAACTACTCATTAAAAGAAAAACATTCCGCAGGATTTTTATATTTTCATCATATATTATCGACAATGCAAATGAGAAACATAATGTAAGCAAAAATTTAACTTCATAGATAATAACAAGTCCCACATAATTTTTCTTCATAAGCTAAAATGCTGCAGAAATAGAAAGTTTTGTGCTTGTAATTAGAATTGCAAGTTAATAAGCCCAAGAGAAAAAAAAAACTATGTCAATATAGTTAGCAGTATTTTGAGTTCATTCTTAAAGACCTGAATAAACTAACACAATTTTTCAAAAAAAAAAAAGAATAAACTAACACTGTCACCTGAAATCTCTTCAGTACAATTGTCAAGATATTTGGCACCTCATGTAAGCTCAACTGTTTTCTTGCTCTAACATATGCAGAGCACCTAAAATGGTTTGTAGATAATTAAAAAACAGCACATAAATATTCAGAACATAAGGGCAATGACTATGCCAAACCTTCCACATCTATACATGTTTTCTCCGTCTAAATCCTCGGGGGTAGTAAACTGCGTGAGGGCATCCTCCAAAGATTCAACCCATCCATGAATCTCCAACGTAAGATCCATTATGTTTTCGTATCGCTCCGACTCTTGATCACATCTCAGGCACTTAACCTAAATTCAACAAAGTGAAAAAGTCAGATAAACTAATTAAGGTTTCATTTGGGTCAGCTTTTTTCTTGCTTAAAATAGCTTTTTAGTACAAAAATTTCTTGAATTTGAAATTTTTGTACTAGAAAGCCGTTTTAAAAAGCACTACGAAAGTTGTCCCAAACGAACCCTAAAAAAAAAATAGAGTAACAAATCTGGGAAAGAATTTAAATTCAAAGAGATTATGCCTTAGATTTGAGTCGGCCACCAAAAATCTGCTGTACAAGAGTAGTTTCCTGCAATCCGGGATCAACCTTCTTTTCACCACCTTGATCCTCAAGGCATACAACTTGCATAGACATAACTAACAGCCTGGTTCAATACCAACAATTTTGTTTTTACAGAAGGAAACATTTACAGACTTGAGTATCAAAACAAAGGAAGAAAGAGATTGTTAGGAAAATCCAAAAGTATTAATTGAAGAGTACCATTCACAATACCTAAGAAATTCATGAGCATCTTCCTGTTTTCCGCCACCCATTCGACAACCAACACTCCTCATGTTTGACAGAATATTACCGGGAGACAGCGGGCCGCCTTCTTCCAACAACATTGCAGTGTGCCGTTCAAGTTCGCATATCAGACACCAATCACTTATCCGACCTAAAGAAAAACAAAATCAGGGGCTATAATTATAATATTATCCATATGTAGCCAGTATGTGAAAATGTCTGACAATCTGAATTTACAGGATCTAGAGTGTGATCTACGAAGTAAGTAGACCATTAGAGGCTTTGTAAATGTCAGACACTGCAAAACAGCATTGGCATAGCAACTGCAACAAAAAAGTTAAAGAAATCAAACAATGGAAAACTGTTTGCAGAAATTATCGGTAAAAGGAACAACATTTCACAATTAAAAAGTACAAAGTCACTAGGCTTCATAAACTAATGTTGAAAAACTTCCGAAATTCTTAGAAACAGTCTTGATAACTTACATGAAATCAATCTTAATAATCTGTTAAAAGTAATTTAATTTTAGTGTATACTTGCTAATTGTAAGATAGAAGTTATATTTCTTTTTTAAGTAAAGCTCCAACATTTTATTTTTTTACAGGCATCTTTTTCAGCAAACAAGATGCTACCTTTATTAGTTTCGGCAACAAAAAATGTGGCCCTCCCTCGTCATTTAGATCCACTTCCCCAACATTGTTTAGAGAGTAAAAAAGAAATAATTTCGCACTTGCTATTGAAAACCCATAAAAGTGGGGAAGTGGCATGCAAAAAAGTTGGGTATTTACATATATTATTTAGCATAAATATTTTTTGGTGTTCCATTCACCAAGAATGATGCAAATCTCTGAGATTCTTGTACCCACAAAATGAGCCTCAAATTCATATCCAACAATCTTTAAAAATGTAACAATAATCAATTCACTATAGCTTAACCTTTCTCAAGAATTAAAACCATGTAAACGAATGAAAACAAACTAAAAATAAAAAACTTAACATACATTTACCTGTTTCCACAATTGAGAAGACCCCTTGGTGATATGCCTGAGACTTCACTCTGAAAAAGTTTGACTAGATCTTCATAGGGAAAAAGCACCTAACGAGAGTTTATAAGACATCCAATTCAGAGAAATAAGCTGGTAAGTATAAAAAAAGACTACATACTTTGATGGGAATGTTTAATTGAAAAAATTAGACCTTAATTTTTTTATAACTATTCATCAATCCAAGAAAACTCCTCTTAGGAAGTTTAGAAGAATTTCTTGTCGCTTCCAGGATAATCTCTTCCAAGTTTGATGTTCCATTGCAGCTCTGCCCAGAAGCGCTTGTGGGAACACGTTGGGGAGATCCTTTAGAGACAAGAATAAGAACCCAAGCACATAAATACAATATCTGAATTGCAGGAAATCTTTGCTCAACTTACTTAAATCAGTTTCTTTGTGGCTTTTTCTTTTTTCAGTTTGAGATTGGCATTGACTTGGCACTGTTGCTGAAGTTTTAAGAGGATCCAGTTTGTATGGAGCCTTTTTGTACATGTCATTTCCTTTAACTGATTTCACTTCAGCTGATGAGGCCAAGCCTGTCATCTCATAGGAAGAGGGAGATCCATCTTCATGACCAACTTTATTTGAAATATACTTTTTCCCAGTTTCAATTCTATCTTTCGATTTTTCAGAAGGGCCACTGGAGTATCTGTGCCTAGATGTGATAATTGTTTCCTCTGTTGATTTTTGTGGTAGATCAAATGTTTTCTCTGAAAGGTTAGTGGGGCTTTTTGGATCATGTAATCTCTTATTTTCATCTGTAATATTTTGGAACTCAGAGAAAGAATTTCGGGCACTGGATAGACTGGTATGAATTTGAATGCCTTGTATATCATATCCATGATCTTCATCGGTTGCAGGAAAATTTCCAGGTCCTAACTGAACCACAAGAGGGATAAGCAAGATATTTAAATGAAGGGTCGTAAGCTTATTAATAATTAGTGAATCACAGCAGGGAAAGAAAAATTATAAAAAGCTCAACTTTGAATGTAGCATCTTTAAGAAAATTGCCTGTGGAGAGTTCTGAACTCACACCCAACAATTGAGCATCAGCACAAGTGATACCGGTCCCTGTAAAAATACTTTCACCATCATTTGCCAACATTTCTCTTTTCAGTTTACCTCGAGCTCTCTTAACATGATCTTGCGACTTCCTTTCGATTTGTGGATCAAGGGATGAGTCTGCTTTCCAGTAAAATGCCTCATCGGAGAAATCAGAAAATATTGGATGTCCCTCGGTATCATTTCCAATAAACTCTCGCGGGCCTGCTGTCAAGGACCCTCTATGAACAGAATCTGCAGTAGGGACAGGACCAGTAAAATTATTCAGAATACCAGTTTGCCATTGCTGACATTCTTGTTTATGCCCCTGCCTCCAGTGTAATATTTGGCATTTCCCTGAACTGCGAACATGTCATGAAGATAACTTCTGAAGTATGATAAACTCTAAATGCATAACAAACCTAAATCAAAGAGGATTACTAAGTAAACAGGCAAGAATAATACACAACCCTGAACATCCTTTTTGGAAAGAAATTTTGAATAATAAACCATGTGATAAATGTAACCGACATGTCCCAAATACAACACAACCGAAATGAATGCACGACTTATACCAAGACGAAATTACAGAAGGAATACCTGGAAATTCAAACTAACCTCAAGTTGAAGGAAAATACTTTGATACACTTCAACAATGCTCTCAACTTCCTCGGACACAATCCCTTTGTTATTAAGTTTAGATTTATAATAAATGGTCCCCGATCTTTCTAGTTTCTAGGTATACAATGACAATGATGCTTAATTTAGTCAATGCAAGATAATCTTATGCATTTATAGCAAATAATGAATTCAAAATAGGCTAACTGTCATTTGATCTAATATGGTAATTTGGCATTTGAAATTTTGGACAGAAATGGACTTTATTGGTAAGAAATAATAATACAATAATAAAACAATTATAATAGATAGCGAGTGTGAAACAAAGAGAAATCAAAATTAGGCCTAATACACCAATGGTCAAACACTAGATATTTCTATATGAATACATTTTTCAATGATTCAATACGAGACTAAGCCCAATACTCCCACATACCTTAACAATCTCCCCTTTAAATGAGAACTCTCCACATCAACAATCACTCCTTTCAAATAAGAACTTTTTAACACCATTAAATATAACGTAGCAAGAACACACTTAACCATATCACCTTCATGTGAGTCACGCACTCTTGAACTTTATTTAATTGTTGCGTAAGTAACTTTGCTCGTCTACGATGTCATACAGTCGATGACTTATAAGCCAAAAATAGCATGGGCAACTTGATCCTAGCCAAAGAATCATCTCTGATACCAATTTTTAATAGGGTTGTCAACAAATGACCTGGCCCATCAATCTGATCCAAAAAATTCGGGTTCGGGTTGATTCAATTAATAAACGGTTCAGGCTAACCTGTTTAATAACTGGGTTGGGTTCAAGTCATGTATTCGAACTTATTTATTAAACAGGTCGAGTTCAGGTTGAGCCATCAACCTGATTTTGACCAAAAAAAACTTTTTTAATATTTTTTTCATTAGATTATTTTATTTGTTAGTATTATCTTCTCATTTTTATCAATTAATCTTATATCTATGATTAACAAGTTAATAAAAGTATTTTTATTTAAAATGGTTTATCGAATCGTGTTCGGGTTACTAGCAGGTCGTGTTCGAGTCCACTTTTTTGGCCAAATATATTAAACGAGTTAGGTTCGGATTGACCATATTTAAGTCATATCAATTTCGAGCCAAACTCAAATTCAAGTCGTTGACCCATTTTGTCTGCCCTAATTTTTAAGAATGAGTACCAAAGTGAAATTAAAGTTGGGTCAAATACACTAGAGTTCAAACCACATTCAATACAAAAGCTTAAGCTTATGGCTTAGGGAAACTATTTGTTATTTCTACAATATTTTTTATCAATTTAATAAGAGACTAAATTAAACATTCTAACAAACTTTAATAATAACCAATGAGAAATTTACGATGAACCATAAATATATATTTCAACCAAGCAATTAGAGGAAAATATTGAATAAAAAGAGTAATGCAATGCTTCCCAAATAGATCATAGCTTTAAATGAGGCTGCATCAACAACCATTAGTTAATAATAGAAAATATATGGGCAAGAATCTTACTATTAGATAGAAGATTTTTATACTAAAAAAATAACTTATTAAAATATGGTTGTTATAACACAAGGACTTAGTTTTGGATACAAGGACTAATCAAATATGGTTTGCTATGTGCCGGAATATTCACGACAGTATAGAAAGGGATGTAAAAGTCAGAAGAGAAACTATGATTTTTACATGGAAATCCTAAAAGAGGAAAAACCATGAAATCTTATCCAGTTAAAATGATTTCACTAATGTTTGTTATTGGTTACAAATGATGCCCTTCCTCGGAGGAAGGCATTGACATGACATGTAAATATACATTATGAAGAGCATGTTTTATGGTCGGAGTTGGAAGAATCCCATGGCATAAGAATTATTCTCAAGAGAATATTAACTTTTTTGTTTGGTCAGTAGAGTCGTGGTCAGATGATGGTGGCCCAATGGACCGTAGTCTCACTAATAAGGTTGAAGGCACCGTAGTTAGGCAACAGAGGTTAGAATGACCATAGTCACGCGACAAGGGTCGAAGGGACCGGGTGCGGGCGATGGAGGTCGAAGGTACCTGTGCGAGCGATGGAGTTCGGAGGGACCGTTGTTAAGCGGCAGGGTTGAAGGGACTGTAGTTGACGAGTGACTATGGTCAGAAGGACCGTAATCGGGCAACTGAGGTCGAAGGGATTGTTGTCGAGTAATAGAGGTCAGAAGAATCATAGTCTGTCAGCGACTATGGTTGGAGGGACCGTAATTGGGCAATGGAGGTTGGACGGACTGTAGTCAAGCGATGGAGGTTGAAGGGACTATATTCGAGCGATGGAGGTCGAAGGGACAGTAATCGGGCTGTTGGGTGACAAAGGTCAAAGGTACTGTAGTCGGACAACAGAGATTGAAGGGACTGTAGTCGAGCAGCTGAGATTAAAGGGATCGTTCTAGGGTGACAAAGGTCATAGGGATTTTAGTCGACCGGCAAGGGAGGTAGGAGGGACCGTAGTCAGTTGAGGGAGGTCAAAGAGGCTGCAATCGAGCAAGACGGAGGTCGAGGTGACTGTTATCGAGAGACAGAGTTTGGAGGGACTGTTATTGGGTAACGTAGGTCGAAGGGACTGTAGTTAGCAAGCAATTATGGTCAAAGATACCATAGTCAGGAGACGAAGATCGAATGGACTGTGGTCAAGCAATTGAGGTCGGAGGAACCATAGTCAGCGGGCGACAAAGGTCGGAGCAACCACTATCAGTGAAAGAGGTCGTAGAGACTGTAGTCAGTGGATGATGGAGGTCGGGCGGAGACCCAACTATGGAGGCATAATAGAGTTCCAACAGCAGTGGCCGAGTGGCGAGGATTCGTAAGCCGTAGTGCTTGGGTGGAGCTTCGAAACTTTTCGAACTTCAGAGCTCTCTTGGGTCTTCAACCCATGGCCCAAGCCTTCAAAAGTCTCCTTCATGTACTATTTATAGATTTTGAGATTGGCATGCTCCATAAATATAGAGAAGATCCAAGGAAAATTTAGAGAGCTCTATCAACCAATCCATATTGATTCCATTAATCATAGATCATCCACTCAACATTTAAGTGACTTAATGATTTCAAAATTAAATGATCATGGTCTCGCTAGATTCGTCTCGTCAAGCCGCTCGATTAAACTATAAGCATGTCATATTTGGATATCATTTGGTCATCCAATTAATGCTTTGGAGCTTCCAAATATGCTTCGGCTCCTTGATTTTGGCCCATTTGGGCTCATATTGTACCGATTTTGGCCCATTTGGGCTCAGATTGTACTGATTTTGGTGTGGTTGGGTTTGTCTCTTCAAGACGTTCAATTTGACTATAAGTTTGTTGAAATTTGAGTTTGGATGTTCCCAAATTTAATTTCGAAAGTTTTTAACTTGAATATGCTTCACGATTCATGTTTGATCAAGAAGATATTTTGTGACGTATCAAGCTCTTTCACCAAGACATAAGATTATGATATAAATGTTTTGTTACTCAAATACAAGATATTTTACTAAATAAAAGAATTGTCATCAAAACATAATATTTATCAAATATAAGAACTTTTAATTAGAGATAAAACATTTTACTCATAATAAAACGGTTAAGTCAAATAATGGCATCTACGAAGATCATTAATTTAACACACCTTTTTTACAGCATTAGTTACTAAATATAAATTTAGACACCGATTCTACGCACAGATTTATATTAGTATAGTAGTATTCATAAAAAGGGTGTCAAGTTGCTTTAAGAATATGTAATGAGAACAAGAAGTTGAAAGAAATGTAAGGAAATTTTGGCAATTCGACATTTAATAATTGATTTGAAACGATTGATTTAAATCTTAAAACAGCAATTGTTTTTATATTTCCTTCTATTAACATTACAAGCATCATGATTTTACGAAAATTAACATTTTCCATTACTCATTCCAATTTCATTTTCCATTCCATCATGTGTCTTTGACCTCTGTGGAACCAGGCATGCATTACACAAACTTTTGGTACTCACTTTGGTTCTTCTGTTGATAGACCAAGGGATCTTATCTACCTACGTCAGAAAATCAAGTAAACTTGATTGATGCTATGAGCACCTCGGTTCTATGTTACCTACCTGGACATGCAATATTTCATAAGCACCATGCACTTAGAAATGCTTAAAAATATTATCGTAGACAGAGCCCTTGTAACAAGAAATCAACCTCCCAGCTGATTGCAAAATGGTGAAAGCTTTTTTGCGCCTTTGTAACAAATGTAAATAAACGGTGCGTGCCTGATCAAATCTCTAAAAAGAACAAATCCCTTAGATTTTCGCAGCAAATTTTATCCCATCTATCATTTCAGATGACTTGCTAATCATGTCCCCGCTGAACCACTCAGCAATATCTATTAGTATCTATTTATATATGAAAAGTAAAGCAAAAGCGTTTTCCACAAACATGAAATAAATGGATTTAAGAATGTGAACAAAGTAATTAAAGATAGTCAAGAAGGAAACAAGCCAAGAGAGAGACTCTTGGTAAAATGAAAAGAATAAAAGAATCAAAGTTAGCATGCTCATCATACCAGTATCTAACAGACTTGCATCTGGAACAGCGAGTTGTAGCAAGGGCAAAACATTTAGCACACACATGAGTGCTACTCTTCAAAGAAGGAACTACTGGTAGAACATCAGCTGGTGCTATAGCTTCTATTCTAAGGGCTTCTTCAGATACTATCTGTGCAAGCATACTTATCTTGGTCTTCTTCTTTGAAGCCTCATTCCATTTTCCAAGTAAAATGTAAGTGACGATAGGCAGCACAATTAACACCACAAACAGAACAGGTATATCAGCTTCCCTTGGCTTGAGCATGTCCAACCCCACATACTGATGTCAAAACTACACCAAATGCCTCTCAAAATTGACCTGCAGAAATTAGTGAACACGGTAAATTCTGCAGAGAGAATAGACAATACACGCACAACACATAGTTAACGAAAAAAAAAAGGTATTAAAGAACAACTCAAAAGATCTTGGTTCTGTACTAAAACAGAAAATGAGGACCAAAAGACAACTAGTTATCATTATCATTCAATATTCATTAAAACAATAGCAGTAAATCATGAGTAAATGAAAGAAAACAAGCTTGACAAAGCTTTTTCACTGACGCGCCTTCAGGAAACTTATAATGATGGCGATTCAGTTCTGCCCAGAAATTCATTCTGGATACAAAGAGAAAAAACCATCACTAACGAGCTTTAGCATGACGGGGGGCTTCCTACTTTAAACAACTGAGCTGCAATAAGCAATCTGAATTCAAAATTTTCATGAATTAAGAAGAAGGTAAAACAGAAGAAGTGTTAATTTTCTGACAAAAAAAATGATCCTGCCGAATACCAATGTTCTACGGAAATAATATCTGACCAATGTGCAGAATAGTAGGATATAGAACAAGATAAACAATAAAATAGGAAAAGGCATCTGCATTTGCACCTCTTGCAGGAAAACTAATTAGAGGAAGATGAAAGGGTATTTTTAGAGGAGGGCAACGGAAACTTCACCAAGGTCCTCATTTCACCACCAGAAAACATATATAAGCAATGGAGCTCACTAATCCGCAAAAGGAAGATGAAACCTACCAATCCTCCATACTCAAACAAAGTCGCAACGAGCTCCAACGAGCTCCATTGCTCGCAGATTCAAGATAAACAAAAAAAGGGAAGAAATGCGCATTTTTCGTACAGAATTTCTGCCCATGATTTTATTTTATTTATTTTTTTTTTTTTTTTAAAAGAAACAAATGATGGCAATTGAAAGGGAGAAAAAGGAGAAGTCTTACCACTTGGTACAAGGAATCGAAACCCACAATAGCCAGCTCCGCGTGATCTCGAGATTCGCCGATTCCTCAGTAGCTACAAAGAAATGAAGAAGCAAGGAAAAGCACGGGGCTGCTCTTTTCAGCACCCGTCTTTCTCCTATTCTGAGTCTTCACTCTTCTTCGTCTGTCCTGCCTATCAAAACAAGTGATAATAAAGATTATCAACAGCAAATTTACACATAAAGAAAACTGAGAGAGATTAGAGAAGCGCTCACTTTTTTTTCAGATATGCTTCAGAATTCCTGCACTGTAATCCCTCCCAAATGCTGTAAAACAAGGAGGGAACAGAAAGCTTTTGTTTTTCTGGGGAAATGAACAGAAAGCTTTCAGCTTGTACAGCAAAACTATGCCTTTTAATTGTTTAGACTGGCAATAAGTAACATGATTAAGATAATGCTTTAAAGTAGCTATATCAATGAATGAATTTATGTAGCATTCATTGTTCGCCGTGCAAAGAGGACGGTTCTATCAGGCAACCAAAGTGCATGCGAGGCCCACATACTCCATTTCCAACATATCAAGCTAATGCGAGCACTTATTATTGCAGTCCTTGGCTAAAAAGTAGGTCTCACCGGCTCAGTAAAGATTGGGCAACCTGATTTTTTTTTATTATTATTAATCAAATGATAAGAGTCGTACCCCAATTAAAGCTAAATAGGAGAATACAAAATAGTCTGTCTGACCAGGAGTTGGCTTCTGACTGTGATACCACCACACTACCGCCGAACTCCCCGCCTCATGAAGATGTGGCTGGAAAATCACACAACCCCAACATTTCTCTGAAAGTTAACACTTCCAAGGAAAAACCGTCATCCTCCTCGCACTCAACATCTACAAACTCTTCTACAAAAGCCACAAGAGCAAAAACGGTCAAAAAGGCCACCACCCCCTCCACCAAGTCCTAATGACTGGTCTCCCTATTTTGGCAGCCTGGAACACAAGGGGGTTTAACAGCCCTGACAAAGCCATTTGCTGCAAAAACCTTATCAAAAAATTCAAAATTGATCTTCTTTGCATTTTGGAACCTAGAATAACAATACCCTCTTCTCCCAGCCCCTGGTTTCTCTCTTCGCACTCTGTTTTTCCTCATGAAGGCTCATACGACAATTTTCATTGCTCTGCTCCGGGAAGGATTTGGCTTAAGTGGAACTCTCTGAAAGTGAGTTTTACGCCTTCTTTTACCTCCAGTCAACTGATACATGGCACTGTCTATACTGGTTCTACTGTGGCTTTTTGTGTTTCTGTGATCTACGCTTCTAATTCTATGGTTGAAAGGCAAGCTCTTTGGAGGGATCTTATTGACATTGCTGCTGATATTTCTATCCCTTGGATTATTTTAGGAGATTTTAACTGTTGTAGGTCTTCTAATGAAAAAGCTGGTGGATCTTTACTTTCCAATAGCAAAGTGGCTGACTTCAATAACCTCATTTTTAATACTGGCACTCATGATCTTAGCTCGGTGGGACATTATTTCACTTGGTTTAACCAAAGAACGGATAGCCCGATTCATATTAAGCTTGATCGGATGCTTGTGAATGATCTTTGGCTCTGCACTTATCCTAACTCTTACTATGTTGTTGATGATCCACAGATTTCAGATCATTCCCCCATCATTCTTCAATATAACCATTTTCAGCATCACAAGCATCGTTTCCTGTTTAAGAATTATTGGCTGTCAAAAAATGAATTCTGGGATGCTCTCATTGATGTTTTTTCTCAACGGTATCACAGCAGCCCTATCAATGCTTTTCTACAAAAGCTCAAAACTCTGAAGCTTAGTATCAAAGGCAAACACTGGATATCTTCTAATTCTCTTTCTCAGGAAATTTTTGAGCTTGTTAACAAACAAAACTCTCTTCTTAGCATGTTACAGGATTCTCCTTTGATCCGGGTCTCAATTTGGCTTTGAAAGACACCAATCATAGCCTTGCTTTAAAAAATTTGGATTGGTCGGGTTGGCTTCTTCAAAGAGCTAAGGTTAATTGGTTAACTAATGGTGAAGATGACCTTAAGTTTCTTTACTCAAGGATCAATGTTAGACACAATTCTAATCTCATCAAATGCATTACCACTGCTGATGGTACTTACTATAATCCCTCTGAGATTAGTCATGCTACTATTAATCACTTTCAAAAGCTCTTCAACACTAATCAGCAGGCCACCTTATCTTCTTGGGAGACCCCTATTCACCTTAAGCTTACTGAAGACCACTCTCAACGCCTGATATCTCCTATTTCCGTGGATGAGATAAAAAATGCCATTTTCTCTTCTCCCAACTGTTCTGCACCTAGACCTGATGGTTACACCTTTGAATTCTATAAATCCACGTGGAACACTATTGGCATACAAGTTTGTGAGGCGGTTTGGAATTTCTTCTCTACTGGATCCATGCCTAATCATGCTAAAGCAACTGCGCTTGCTTTAATTCCTAAGCGGCCCCATGCTCAAGATATTTCTGACTTTAGGCCTATCTCACTTTGCAACACTTTCTACAAGATTATTGCTAAAATCTTAGCTAATAGGATGAAGGATGTCATGCCTTCCATTATTCATCCTAGTCAATCTGGTTTTGTTATGGATCGTATTATTTCTGACAACATCTTACTTGCTGATGAGCTTCTTAAAGATTTCAACTCCAATGCTAAGGAAAAGTTTTTTTGTGCAAAGTTTGATATTCATAAGGCATTTGACACGGTCTCGAGGGAATTTTTGCTTGGCCGTATGCTTGCTAAAGGTTTTCCTCCTCAATTTGTCACTTGGATCCAGGGTTGCATTACTGATGTGCATTTCTCTATTATAATCAATGGGGCTCTTGAAGGTTATTTCAATTCATCTTCCGGATTAAGACAAGGCTGCCCGCTATCACCATATCTGTTTTGCCTTGTCATGGATTGCCTTTCTTCTTTATTTGAGGAAGCTACCCATACTAATTCTATACAGGGTATGACGGTTGGTAACCTTAAGATTTCTCACCTTCTCTACGTTGATGATCTCCTTGTTTTTGCCAAGGCCTCTCATGATAATGCCATTGCTCTTAAGAATCTGTTGGATAATTTTGGCAAAATTTCTGGATTGGTTGTTAATAGCAACAAGAGCACCATCCTTTTCTCCAAAAATGTGGCTACTGAGCAACCTATCTGCACCACCCTTAACATCCAACCCTCCACTACCCCAATCAAATATTTGGGCATTCCCATCTTCCACAAAAGATTAAAAAATGTTGATTTCCAGCCGCTTATCTGTAAAATCAGGACTTCTTTGGATGGGTGGAAAGCTAGAAGCCTCTCTCTAGCAGGTCGCTTGCAATTTTTAAAATACACTGTGTGTAACATTCTGGCTTACTGGGTGAGAGGGACCATCATTCCTAAAACCTGTGTTAAAATTATCAATAGTCTTTGTTCCAAATTCTTATTTTTTGGAGATGTTGACAAGAAAGGTCTGCACATGGTTTCGTGGAAGGGGACTTGTATGCCCAAACTGTATGGTGGCTTGGGTATCTACACGGTTGAGGCTATGCTTTTTGCCTCTTGCTGCAAGACTGTTTGGAGATTTTATACTTCCTATAACTATCTGTTTCAGTGGTGGAAAATTAAATATGGGTCTATATGGAATTCTTGCAATTTGAAAAGATCTCAGTATTGGAAAGCCATTGTTAATGTGGCTAGCTGCATGGTTCGCTCCCTTAATTTCAATATTACGCAAGACAGCAATCTATCTTTCCTTTGGGACCCCTGGTGTCTTGGCAAATCCATTGCGGAAAGGTTTAGGGAACTTAATTTGGGTATCCCCTCTAGCCATACTCACCTCACTACTAGCAGCTTCATTTCTAATGGAGGTTGGAATTTGCCTCTGTATATCCCTCCACCTATTGCTGCTGTCATCCAGTCTGTCCCTATTTGTTTTGATTTACAAGATTGCTGCTGGGCTAAACCTGATAAACCGTCTTTCAAAAACTTCATTAAAGATTATTATGATGGGAATGATGTGGTTTCCTGGTACAAATTTGTATGGTATAAAAATTGTGCTTTGCGCTTTTCTTTATACTCATGGTTTGTTTTTAAAAAGGGTCTCAAGTCGGCTGATGCTCTGATCGCTAGAAACATCTCTGTTAACCCTATATGTATTTTTTGTAATACTGAAAGAGAAACCTCTGACCATCTGTTCTTCCAATGCGATTTCTCTTTCAACATCCTCAAGAGCTTCATGCCTAGGATGAACTTCATGCTGCTTCAACCGAACATTTGGCAGGTTTTTAACGATATTGATGATAGGGAAACTGACAGTAATAGGAAGAATTTCTGCTTCCTTTTAATCTCTGTTATTGTCTATTTCATCTGGAAAGCTCGAAACGACCGGATTTTTGGTGAATCTGCTGAAAGTCATGCTAGCATTGCTTTGAAAATCAAAAGGGCTGTTTACCTCAAATGCTATAAGAAGAAATGCTTCAGCTCTATGCATATTTTGGCTTCCTGACTCTGGCCTCTTTGGATTGGAAGGCCTGCTGGACCACCCCTCCTAACAATCTCCGATTTTTGGCGTCTCTGGACGGTCATTTTTGGCAACCAGCGACTGGCGTTTTGAAGGACGATGATGATGGCAATCCTATTCTCCCCTTGGACGGCCTGGGATCGGGGCCTTTTTGGCAACCAGGGGATCAGTTCATCCTCTTGGATGATTTTGGCTAGCTCACTGTATTCTGGGATTGCGCTGAGTCCTCATCGTATCTCTGCAAATCTGTGATTCTTTATTTTCTTTACTTCTTATAGGTTTTGCTTGTTCTGCAGCCTTGGCTGTTAGTTTTGTCATTTGCTCCTCTTTTGTTGGTTGCAAATGATCTTTTTTACTCCTGTAATTTGTTTACTTAGTTTATAAAATGGGCTGTCGCCCCAAATATTCCCAAAAAAAAGAATACAAAATAGTAGGAAAATGAGCTAGTAAATTAAGAATGATTAAAAATAGCAGTTAAAAAAAATACAGCAAAATTGACTTTATATATTCTATAAGCTTTCAAAGTGAAGAAACATGTCAAATATTTTATTTATTAAAACAATAATATAAATTCCTTTCATAATAAAAAATATGTCATATTTGACAACAAACTATATTTAAAGTATGCTAGAATCAAATTTTGTTTACCGTTGAGATCATATTTGAATATGATTTCAACTATATTCAAACAATGTGTTCTAAACATGATTCGATTATATTAGACAAAATAAAATCACAATGAAAGCAATACCTTAAAATAAAGCAGATATAATATTCATAAATTAGGTGAGTGCAATCGGAACTATTATAACATAACAGACAAAAACTTTGATACAACAGATATAATTAGAACATCTATAACATAATATCACTTAGATAATAATAGTACAATCATTTTTCGGATATAACATAACATAAAAACTTTGCCAATCAAAAATCTCCAAATTACTTCAATCACCTTCTCTCTCCTCCTTTTGCTTTTTTCCCTGGCGAAACCTCTTTCCCCTTCTCTGTTTTTGCATTTCTTGAGTTGTTTTTTTAGGATTTCTCCTCTCGTTCATTTTGTTGGGGTTGGAGCGGCCTCCTCCCTAGGGCCTTTGTGGCCTTAGGCCCTTATCGTGGTCTGCTATGGCTTCATCGGCTAACCCATGGGGTTCTCCTCCTGTTATTCCTCTCACGGCTAAACCAGGTTTTTTTTGCTCTTTCGGATGGTGAGAAACCTGTTAGATCCAAAGCATGTTGTCATACAACTTTCGAATGATCTCAACTTTAGTCGTATTTTTTTCACGCAGATCTTACTACATTTCTAATTGTCATATGAGATTGTTAAAATGGACACCTTATTTCGATATTAAGGAGGAATCTCTTATTGTCCCAATATGGTTGTCTTTTCCCAATATTCATCTTCATTTTTTCAATCAACATGTTCTTCATGCTCTCAGTTCTGTTTTTGGGAGGCCCTTTCAAACTGATCAAGCTACTACCTCTAAATCTAGTCGTTCGGTTGCTAGGATTCTTGTCAAAATAGATATAACTAAAAAGCATCCTAAAGAAGTCTGGCTAGGTTCCAAAAATCTGGGCTATTTATAGAAGGCGGAGTTTGAGAATGTTCCTAATTATTGTAACCATTGTAGAATACATGGGCATTCTTTCAATGAATTTTTTATTGCTCATCCTCAGTTAAAAAATAAACAAAATGAGCCAAAGAATCATCATTTAGAATATGAAATAGTGGGAGTGGGGGAACCTGCTCAAATACAGCTGGTTACGATGGAGCATTTAGATGATGAAAAAGCTAAGGAATTGGGTATGGAATTAACTCAAGGAACTGAGAATAATTTAGAAGATAATTGTCACAAAGCTAGTCAAGCGCAAAATCTGGGCGAGGCCCTTAAAATTTGTCATACGAATGATCCTTCCATTGAGATTGCCAATAACGATCCGAATGAGTTTTTTTCGAATGAATGAGATGTGAATGATAATTTTAATAATGTTTTAGGCAACAATGAAGGTATTGTTATCAATAATAGTAGGGAAGAGGATGTCGATGAAGGGGAGGTTTTACCTTTAACTATAATATCCTCTAGCAACAAGGTTACTAAAGATGTTCATTATCAATCCAACTTGCCTAAGTCTACACCGAAATCTGATGAAGGATCGGAACAATTGAATAATGATTTTACTAAAGTCACTAGCCAAAAAAAGAGCAAAAATATCAAGGCTATTCTGGCATCCGCTCCTAGAGTTGTCGGATCTTCAATTTTGTCTAAGAACTTTTCTAATGTTTAGTTCCCTTATCTGAAATATAAGGGGGGTGGGTGGCTCTCTCTCTAGGGATATAGTGAGGAATCTCTGTATAATCCATAAGATTTCTTTTTTGATTTTAATTGAGCCTTTAATTTCTGCTGAAAAACTTGATGCTACTCATAAGTTCCTTGGTTTCAATAAGGCTTTTTGCTAATTGCACTAATAAAATTTGGCTTTTTTGATATAGCACGATTAAAATTGATATCATCTAAGATTATGCTCAATCGATCAAAATCTTATTTGTTATTCTTCCTTTGTGTATGCTGCTTGTAGTAGACAAGGTAGGCTCCCCCTTTGGGACAATCTACAAAATTTAGCTACGGTTATTGACAAACCGTGGCTCATTGTGGTGATTTTAATATAATCTCCAATTCTAATGAAAGAATTGGGGGTTGTTTTCCCAATGCCTCGGCTATGGATTATTTTAATAGTATGATTTTAGAGTGTAACTTGCATGATATTGGTTTTTCTGGTAACACTTTTACTTGGAATAGAGGTACTATATGGCAAAGGTTGGATATAATTCTTTTTAATGATGATTGGCTCAATAAGTTTTCCTAATATCATATTGATCATCTTAGTAAAATCTTGTATGATCATTCACCTTTATTGTTGAATATCAATTTAGCTAGCTCTCATATGAATTCTAACTTTCGTTTCCAGAATATGTGGTTGCTTCATGGTGATTTTTTCACTATTTTGGATACTAATTGGTCTGCCCCTTTAAATCGTAATAATAATATTAGTGGGATGCATAGGCTTTGTATGAAACTTAAAAGACTTAAGCAAATGTTTAAATGATTGAATAAGATGGTTTTTAAAAATATTTTTGCTAATTTTATGGAGTCTGGAATGCTATTAATTCCTTAGAAATGGCTTATATTCTTGATCATTCTGATGAGAACTTTTCTACGCTTAATGAGGCCAAAAAGGTTCTTTTTAAGTTACAAGAGAAGGAAGAGGTATTTTGGAAACAAAAGCGGCTTCTAAATTCTTGGTTGAAGGTGACAAAAATACAAAAAAAAAAATCATTGTATTGCTAATCATAAGAAGGTTTCTAGACACATTCACAAAATTAATCAACCTAATGGCATGGTTCTTAATTCCCCCGATATGATTTATGCCTCAGGTGTTGATTATTTTTCTAATATTTTTAACAAGGATTTCAGTCCTCAAATTAATATTGATACTTCTCTTATTCCCCGTCTTATTGATGAGAATGACAACATTACCTTAATAGCCATCCCCTATGAGGAGGAAATTTGGGACACTATTAATAACATGAATTTGGATTTTATTGCTGATCCGGATGGTTTCACTACCAAAGTTTTTCAAAAATCCTGGAACATTACTAAAAAGGATCTGGTGGAGGCTGTTCTTGATTTTTTTTTTTGGTACCCATACCCTAAGTATTTTTCTAACACTGCTATTGTCCTTATTCCTAAAAGAGAAGCTATTAACTATTGGGATGATTTCAGGCCTATCAGCTTATGCTCTTTTTTCAATAAATTAATATCTAAAATCATTATGGGGAGAAAGTCTTTAATGTTGCACAAAATTATTTCCCCTGGGTAAACTAGTTTTGTTAAGGGTCATGCTATCTTTGATAATATTATTTTGACTCAAGAATTGGTTCATGATATTCTCAAACCCATTTTGGGTGGTAACATGGTTATTAAGATTGACATTATCAAAGCCTATGATAATTTAAATTGGGATTTTCTTTATACTATTCTTGCTCTTTTCGGTTTTAATGAGTTTTTTTATTAAGCTGGTGAATAATAGTATTAATAATTGTTATTTTTCTATCATCATTAATGGGAGTTCTCATGGTTTTTTTACTTCTTCCCATGGTGTTAGACAAGGAGACCCCCTTTCTCCTGCCCTTTTTATAATTGCTATGGAGTATCTGTTTAGAGCCTTGGAGAAGCTTTATGCTCTTCATCCTTCTTTAATTTTTTCTACCTATGGTTGTTTTCCTATTTCTCATCTTAGTTTTGTGAATGATTTTATTATTTTCACGAATGGTTATATTAAAATGCTTAGTATTCTGTTCAAGTGTCTTGAACATTTCCAACTTCTGAGCAGTTTAATGATTAACAATAGTAAAAGTGGATTTATTACTAGTAAATCAATTGATTCTCAATGTATTGCTAGAATTCATGATAAATTTGGTATTTCTCATATAACATTGCCTTTCACTTATTTGGGTACTCCTATTTACAAGGGTAAGAGGAAGTCTCATCTTTTTTATGGAATCATTCTGGTTTTGCAAAAAAAAAACTTAACATTTCGGCTTTTAACTTCTTATCTTTTGGTGGGAGACTTATTTTAATTTAAATTGTTCTTTTCGCTCTGCCTATTTATCTTCTTTATACTTTAAATCCTACTATTTCTATGTGCAATAGAATTGAAAAGATGATTAACAAGTTTTTTCAGGGGGGGTTAAAAATGGGAAATCTACTATTCTTTGGGCTTCTTGGATGAAGTGTTGTGATAGTTTGGAAGAAGGTGGCCTGGGCTGTAAGAATTTGTTGGATATGAGTAAAGCTTTTTTCTATAAGCTTTGGTTCAACTTTAGATCTAGTAAGAGTTTATGTACTAATTTCTTATATAACAAATATTGTGGTATTAAGCATCCTCTGTTATGTATCCCTAAAAAGGGTGACGCCTCCATTTGGAAAAGGCTTTATAGCATTAATTGGGAAATGGAGAAGTTCATCCAATGGGGTATTAGTAGTGTTGATATTTTTTCTGGCAAGATCAATGGATTGGCAATTGCTCTGTTGACAATTTACTGAACACTAGATCTATTTCTACTTTATTAGTTAAAAGCTTAATTATTAATGGGAACTGGAATATTGAGATGTTGAAAGATATTGTTCCTGATACTATTGTTAACATTATTGTTAATATTCCTTTGCAAATTGACAAAGAGGATTGCATCCTTTTTAATAAGTCTCATGATGGTAATTTTTCTTTTAAAGAAGCTTGGCACTTAATTAAAGAGAATAGGCCTACTAATCCTTTTTTTTTTCAGCTATTTGGCACTACTCGATTCCCATTTCCTTTTCTATTCTTACTTGGAGAGTGATTAACAACTTTATCTCTTTTGACAATATTCTTATGAAAAAAGGTTTTCAGGTTGTTTCTAAATGCCACTGTTGTTATCATGTGGAAACCATGTTTTGGCCAATGGACCTATTGAGACTAGAGTGTGGATTCATTTTGAAGAGCTTTTTAACTTAAATGATACTCAAGGTTACAACAGCATTATTGATATTATGAAATGTTGGCTTGTTAATTCTAAATGTCACATTAGGAATAGTCTCATCACTATCATCATTTGGTTCCTTTGGAAAAGTAGGAATGATGCCAAGCATGATGAGATCAATAGGAATGTTAAGCATATCATTCTTAGTATTAGTGATAAAATCAGATATCTTCATGTTGCCAATCTCATTAAACCTGAAAATTTCAAAGGCTGCTATATGGTTGCTTCTTACTTTGGCATTTTTAATATTATGTCTAACAAGGGTAGAAGGGATAGGGTTATTCATTGGCAGAAACCTTATCTTAGTTGGGTCAAGCTTAACACGGATGGCTCTTATGATGGGAAGGTGGCTGGCTGTGGTGGTATTTGAGAAATCATTTTGGTAAAGTGATTAAAGGTTTTGCTGGCTCGGTTTCAGTTTCTGCAACCTTTATGGCTAAGCTTTATGGCCTTAACTATGGTATCAACTTGTGTATTAAATTAGGTATTAACCAATGTTTGGATTGAGGTTGATTCTATGCTTATTTTATACTACATCAATAGCTCTCATTTATTTAATGCTGATAATTTTTATTTGGTTAGACAGATTAAGCAAGGTCTGTCATGTATTAATTTCAAAATTTTACACATTTGGCGTGAGGGTAATATGTGTGCTGATGCTCTTGCAAAACTGGGTTATACCAACCCTCTTTTCATTGAGTTTAATGAGAAGAAATCCCTTCAGTTGTTAAAAGGCTTTGTGGGTCTGGATCGCACTAGCTTACCTTATATTAAATCCCATTAATTTGGTTTTTTTGTCTTTCGGTTGCCTTATTTCTAGGCATTTGCTGCTGTGTGGGGTTTTTGCTATGAAATATTTCTAGAAGAATAGGGAAGCTATGGTTCAATGTGGTATTTTTTTTTCTTCTTATCATTTTTGGTGGCTCAGGTTTTTGGCAACTCCTTTTGCCTTATGGTTTACACTTATGGCCATTACCTGTTGTTGCTTTGGCTTGCTTTTAATGATCATTTGAGTTTAGGGAAGTTGTGTTTTATTATATTCTATTCTCTTCCTAATATTATTGGTTGGTGGATTCGGTTCTGGCCTCTCCATAGCTGTGTGGTGGGCTTTTTCTCTCTCGGTTGCCTTGTGGTTTATATTCATGGTCACTATCTGCTGGTGGTTGGCTCGTTGGTAATGGCCTTTGGAGAAGCTGGGTGGTTGGTTTGTTGGTAGGGAAGCTGTGGTTAATAATCTCCTGGCCTTTAACTGTTGGTGGCTTTGGTTTAGGCCATTCCAGTATCCTTTGTGTAGCCTTTCATTAATTTTAACCAACTTCAATTGTATCCTTCTGCTTAAGTGCTATGATACTTTTATTAAATTTTATTACTGGGAGTCTTTTATGCTTTCCCTTTTGTCTACTTGCCATTTCTTGGGTGTTTTGGATGTTTTTTTCTACAGGTCACAGGCATTATAGTTTCGTGAATGTTTTCTGGTGTAATTTTGATTCTCAAATTTTGGAGGAGGTTTCCTTTGGTACGATGATGATTCTTTATGGAGGCAGAGTCGAGTGGATTTTCTTTCCTGTGACTTTATTTTTTTTTTGGGTGCGGCCTCTCGGCCGCCCTAGGCTAGGTTTTCCTTTTCCTCGTGTAATTTTGCTTAGTAAAGACCACCGGCTCATAGGTTTTTTTTTTTCTTTTTGTACCTCTTCTGAGCAGTAGGGAGCTAGAGGCCTTTTTAAGGACTTGTACCTTTTTTGGATATTAACTCGTAGGCCCGGTGGTGGGTTTTAACCAAAATAAAAATGAGTGCAATCATTACAATTATGACGCAACATAGTGCATTATTTACAACAAAAATAAAAATCATGAGATCATGTTAATTCTATGAAACAATAAAATAACCATAATATAGAGTTCAAATTATAAGAAATTAACACAGTAATCGCAACACAGTATTCTAATAATATAGTCGATTATAAGAAGAATAGTGTATTTCAGAAAACTAATCTAAATTTATGGCATCTATAATAGCATCTATAACTTTTATAATATAATTATGTAAAGTGGAGTAATGAATACAAGCAAAGAATGACATTACATTAAAATAAGAATTGGACATATGACTCTACATTATTGTGAATTAAATCTACATATAAATTATCATGAAAAATTATGTATGACATATGTAACTTTTAGAATATATTTTTTTTTTCTTATTAGGCATATGATAAGTTGTATTATAGTCTTCACTACAAATAAAATATCGAGGCATTATCAAATTAGATGTATGAAGGAATGCTTAGGTAAGTTTTTTTTTTTTAATTTAAAATATATTACTTCATTGTATCCCTTGGAACCTCATCTATAATTGTCCTCCTTTATGTCCATGGATATTTAGGGGGAAAAAAGTTCATAGAGTTTTTTAATAGCCTTAACAATTAAAGTAACAAAATGGAATTATCACACTCTATAAGGCCTCTAGTGAGGTGCAAGAGAGGTTATAGTCATATAATTGTTGACATCAGAAACATTAATAACATTTTGATGCAAACTTGAATATATCAATCATTTGATTGGGTTTGTGGTCTACTCAAAGATTTTTCAAACATCTTCCTTTACTACTTTTCATCCTCAAAAAACTTAGATCATCATATAGGATATTTTCTTAGCTTAGTTTGCTAGAAATTCTAGTCTTAATCTTCAATTAGGTTGGATATAATGTGATCTTAAAATGCAACATGATGTCTCTTAGGCATAGAAATGGTCATAGGAGGAACCTTTAATCACTAATGGGCTTGCCTTTTGCTAATTGTGAGGAAAACCACTACTTTTCTCAACTTTGGTTGTCTCAAGGGACATAATTAGTAGTATGAGTATCTAATTTTTCCAGCATCTAACCAATTACTTATTTAGCAATGTAATTGACTATGATAATCAGTACAATTGGTTAGTGAACATTGGCTTACCCCATGCTCAAATAAGTATTAATCACCTCAATATAACCTAGTCCTGATAAGATCATTTATCGATCTTAAAAAAATGAACCTCTTAGCAACCAAATTCTTCTAGAAATTTAAAATCATTAATTTATAAACTATAATCATTTGCCTTCAAAAAGACCTATCCAAATTAATGTTATCAATTTAACCAGATTGATCATCATACTTGACCTAATAAAGTCCTAATAGGTTAGTTTTAAGGTCTTTAACTCTAACTAGATGTTGAAAAGGCCAATTCGTTAATTTAATTTCCTTGACTTTTTGTAACCCTTTAAGGGTAATTTGATTAAGTTAATCAACTTGAACAAATAGATTAAACTAATCATTCCTAGTCATTTGATTGATACTCAAGTGAGTCCAATTGATTATTGAATAATTCCAACCCAATTAGATCATTTTTTCCAAGGTGATGCATTTAGGAAATGTCACCTATTTGAAGCCCAGTTGCCAATTTAACCAAATTAGACCAATTGGATTAAACCAGATCTTTATTAGACTATTAATATTTAGAGCTTTAAGAACCTTTGACTTAACTTTGGTTAACTTACTTTATTGACTTTTTTATATGTGCTTTATCATTTGTTAGCTAGGGTTAGCTAGGACAAACCCTTTCAGTTTTTGTACCTTGTCTATGTCTTCTAGCAAGCTCATGAGATTTTAACACTCCTTGATGTCATACCCATCATCCTTATGAAATGCATAGTACTTTGAGGTGTCTATTATGAGCCACACACGTTCATGGTTTTGTGCCATTTAAAATTCTTTATTTTATATGAAGTACTATAACTCAGCCATTGACATTTATTGCAAGTGATATAAGAGTATCGATGAGCTTGGTGAACCCCCTCATTTTGGTACTAGTGAGACACACTTGAAACCTCTTCAGTTTGTGTGTGTGTGTGTGCGTGCATACATGGGGTGGGGGGATGGGTTGACTATCCCATGATCCTCAGTAATCTTACTAGCCGAGGTTCTCTCCTTAGTAATAATAAGGATAGTTTAGTGGGTTTTGTTGCCCCATATATGTCTCATGTTCCCTTAGAAAACTTCCATTATGCTTAAGGGAATGGTAATGATCATGTATCACAAGCATATTTTTTTGGAATGCAAGTGAAAAGGACTCAACAATGTTATTATACTCAATAGAGTAGATATGGTCATTGACAAGTTTTAACAACTCTACCAATGTTCTTAGTTATTATAAAATAAGTTCATATATGAATGGTCCTTCCCTCAATCCTTAAGTTAGAGCCACTTGGGGGACTATCAACTCCAAGACCTTAACCTCTAGCATTTCTCTCGAAAACCTAACAATAAAATTCCTCAAGGACTTGCTCAACTCTTATCACATCTTTAGGAGAGCCTTCGAGTTCTCTAGAGGCTTATGAGCACTTATTTATGACATAAGAAATATCTTTTTAAACTAGACAAAGGTGAGACAACACCAAGTTGAAGGCGTGAGAACAACCAAGGAATTGAATCCTTCAAGGTAGTGAAAAATGATATTTCAGTGCATCGTTGGTGCATCATTGGTGTTCATCAACAAGGTGGATGACTCCAAGTAGGTGACATGGTTACCATTATAGAAATTTTCTTTGTATGACTTTAGGTTGATTACTTTGAATTTTATTGGTAGTATGACTTGTGATCTCTCTAGACAATGCATTAATTAGTTGTCATGGTGGGAAATTGGATTCTTCTATGCTAGTATGGTAGTAGATTTTATATATTGTGCATATTAATGCTAGGACTTTGCCATTGTATTGTGCTTTTTGAGCTATTGAGTCAGAGATTTTTTTTGCTTGTTCACATGTGGGATCTCTCTAAGGTTTTGCTCCAATGCTCCCATATCATTTTTGCGATTCTCTCTTTCATCTCTATCAACTCATGGTGGGTCACAAAATTTTAAGTTTGTTCCATATTGATTAATTTCTTTATATTCTAGCTCGCATTCCATCTCATTTTGCTTAGTGTTTTGTTAATGACATCAATAAATGCTCATTATACTTAGAGAATGTTTGATTAAACTTTTCCAGGGCTGACGCTATTACCAAGCCTAGCTGATGAGGGCGGTGAGTTACACATAGAGATAGAGTGCAATATGAAAATGCTTAGATTTTCTTTAATATAAAAATAATAAAAGCCCATTAGATATGCAAGTATATGTTCCAATCAAGTAATAAAGTGATGGAGAAGAGTGTTGATCCCATGAGAAAGTATCCTACTTAATTGTAATTAAACTACTACTATCTAACATAGATGCATGATTTATCCTAATGAATGAAAATATGTTATTTTTGAGTTTTCTTCACTTCATGGAGACTTGCAAGAAAAATATATACTAATGTAAATAAAGTGTTTTGGACTAATAAATGCAAAATAACACTATTGTTTCTACAAGTATTCTTAATTTTAGATGTCGATCAAAGCATATGTATTCCTAGATTTATGTCGAGCTTATAAGGGTGAAATGGGAGGTTTGTAACCTTCCTACAATTATAGCGTCTTCATAGAACCAAAAAAATTTAACATCCTATGTCCAAGTATACTAACATTCTATTTTAATACTCCTATTTATTCTAATATTTTTTCTTCAATGCAAAATATCACACTAAATATTAATTATATATATGACCATTATATGCATTAAATTAAAATGTAAGACATTAAAAACATCTATAAACTAATTCAAGGCACAAACGTCAACATTAGTATGTTGAGCTCATTTATGTATGAGATCACTAGGACCTACCTGAATTTTCTTTTGGTGATATAATGATTGATAGATGCCCACCTGTCAATCATATATGTCCCAATCAAATCCCAATACAACTCTTAATCAAATCCAGTATATCTTCCAATCAAACCTTCAGTCTAGTTTTCATACTCCTAAGCTCTAGTCCAGCCTTCATCCAACTTTCAATCAATATTTAAATCATATCCAATTATTGATTTGGATAATTCAAACTCAATCATTCAATTCCAAAATCTATTCCAAATCCAACATTCCAAACCAAACCCCATGGTTAAGGACCCAGGTCTTGAAACCCTTTCTAGGTGGTTTTTGCACCACCTTAAAACCCCATCAATGACATTTGATTTAAGGTATAATAATTGCATATTGTTTAGATATGTCTCCAAGATCAAGCCACCAAATTTGAACTCATTCTGAGGTTTCTAGCCCCAAAAACTGAATTGATTTCCAAAGGTTGCAAACCTTTAAATATTTATGGCTTATGCTACTAGACTAACCATTCAATGGAATTTGACCTTGGGGCACTTTCCAAAGCTTCTAACCACATCCACAACCTTTGTTATAACTTTTTAATCAATTATCCACACTTTGTTGTACCTAGTTTGACCACATATTAACTAGGAGTCAAAATAACAAGAATGCCCTTTAAATGGTTTTTTGGTCTTTCCCCCAAAATTTAACATAACCTAGCCATTTCAAACCTTAAAACCTATTCCAATGACTCCTAAATATCATTGGGAACACATTGGACCCAAAGTCACCTTTTGTTTTGACCTGATTGACCAAGTCATCCTTGGTTGACCAAAATGCCCTTTAAGGGTTTAAACACTCATTTCCGATCGAATGAGCTCCCCTTGACTTGGAACTGAGTTCATATTATCAATTTGAACTCAATGGATCCAACACTTTACCTTAGTTTAACTTGACTGACCAAGTCAGCCAAGTTTGACGAAACCTCCCATACACTTCTACCCATTTAAACCCTTTGACCAAGACCCTTCCAAGCGTACCCAAATCCATGGGATGACCTCTTAGGTTCCTAAGAGACTCCTCTTGAGCGCCCACACCATGATTCTACTTGGGTTAGCCATTTGGTTTGACCCAAGTGCCCAACGAGAGGTCTCCTATGAGCTAAATTCAACCCTAGATAAACCAAATCAAACTAATGGTGGCATTGGGTCCCCCATGACCCAATACACCTTCCCTAGTTGACCCAACCCTTGGGTCAACTTGAATTGGGAGGTAGGCTAACTCAAAGTGGTCAAAACCACTAGGGGTTGAACCATTTCACAACATAGGCCCCACCAACCCAATTTAACATTTGCATTGGGTGACCCTAGACCTAAGGCACCTATCCTAGTCAGCCCAACCCTTCGGTTGACTTGGGTCAACCTCTAGGCTAGCTGAAAGTGGCCTAAAGCACTTTGAACCGAGCTAACTTCCACCATAGACCAGACCAAACCCAATTGGCACTTATATTGGGTAGCCCTTGACCTAATGCACCTTCCACTTCAATCCTACCCCCTAGCTTAACCCAAGTCGCATCCAAACCATCTAGGTTTGGGTCAACTCGAGCCCATTCATCAAATTGGGCCCCCTCAAGTCCAATTGAGCTCACCATTGAGCTCACTAGACTCCCAGCGACCTTTCCACTTCAGCTTGACCCAATTAATGGCCGACGGCAGTTGGAGCAAATCAAAATGAGCTTTGGTATTCCCCTTTTCATGAGACTTTAATAGAACTTTTTCTAAGGTTTGAATTCACTCCTTTTGTTCTTAGGAGGTCACCCCAGGTTGTCTCCTACCAGTTGACAGCCATCTAATGGCTAGCCTGATCAATTCACTCCTTTTATTTTAATAGGGCCTTCATCTCCACATTGATTCTTTCAATTCCAACATTTAAAAAAGCCTCTTCAGAGCTCCCCGAACAATCCCATAGCATTCCCCAGCTTCCTAACTATTTCTAGCCATCACCCCAAGCAAAATCTTGCAAAGACTCTCCACCCTCTACTCAAACTCCTACCTCCGGTGATCCTCCAGCCTTGGTGTCTAAAGGAGAATTGCTCACTTTCACCTCCCAAAGCTTCTTGATAGAAAATCCCATCTTTTGGGGCTTTCTATATAGTGATATCCTCTTCATGAGCTCCCTAGATAGCTAGGTTGGTCATGTGTGAAAGGAACTTTCAATCCAACGTAATCCCACCATTGGATTGAAAGCCCTTGCCGTCTTTATCCTCCTTGTGAAATTTTGTGAGAGTTTACTGGCGGGGTCATTTGAATCACACCGGAGAAGTCATGAGGCTAAGAAGATATGCGGGAGGTTAAAGACACACTTAGGGCCTTTGATCTCAATCAACAGCTTCAATATTATCCTGCGGTCTTGGGCCACTTTAAATTCTAACTGTTCGATCCTCCATCCAACGATCAGGGCGTAGTCTGTGTTATTCAGTTAGTCGTTAATCATTTCCCCACCAATTAGAATGTGCCACATGGAAAGCGTGCTGCTGACTGGATAATTTGGTATTTAATTCCACAAGAAAATTAAGGAAACTTCAAAAATTAATATCTCTCATTGCACATGGCCAATTTAGGAGTTGTTAGAAAGATCTCAGAGAAATTCTTAAATACCTTATGGTCTCAAGCACTGATTAGAAATGAAACTTAGTTAATTGCAGTAACTATCCTCGGGGTATTTTAGGCATTTCTCTCAAGATTGAACTCCTCACAGCTTAATACTTTAGGTAATTGAATTTGGGCATGTCTCTAGTATGTTTAAATTTTATCCACCCTGTTTGAATTCTTTAAGGGCCCAATTTGGCAAATTTAAGATCAAGGGTCATGATTTTTCTCTTAATTTCAAATTGCTCTAATGATCTTTCCAATGAAATTTAGGATTTACTTACTTTTGTGTTAATTATGCTTAATCTAGTGAATTTAGATCCACTAATTTCATCCCCCTCCAAGCCTAAGATAGCGACTTAGAAATTTTCCAAGGTAACCTAGCTAGTGGTTACTTTTGGTAGTTTGGTTAATCACCTTAGGGGATTCAACTTAGGCCCAAATTCAATTTTCTTTGGCATTGAGATTAAGTGGTCTCATGGCCCAAGTTTCAATGTAATTGGTTCCCATTTGGTCCACCAACAAAGAACCCCAAAATCCCTTCAAAGAATTGACCAATTATTCTAATTAATTCATGGTTAATTCATTTTAAATCTTAAAAATCTATATAAGGTCTCTAATTTTCATAATTAAACCTTTATTTCATGAAAAATAAAAGCCTCATGATCAAACCTTTAATTTAATATTAAATTATTATTTTTTAAAATAATTTATTTAATCAATTAATTAAAAAAATTTACAAATTTCTAAAACAATTTCATGACATTTGAAAACATTCCCTTAGTTCATTTCTGAACTTTGGGGGCAATTTTAAGGAGTTTGAAAATGATTTGGATCAAAATCTAAAAATCTCCTCTAATTAAACAATTTTAAAAATCTCAAAATACCCTAACTTTGAAAAATCATAAATAATTCTAGAAAATCAAATTTATTCAAACTTATTGTCATTCAACTATAATTAAAATCTAGTATTTTCTAAAAATTTCAAACTTTCAAAATTTAGTCAAAGTAAAAAAATTAACTCTCCAATCAACCGTAGTTCAAATCTAGGTCAAAACTTCACAAAAACCATAACCTAATGTAGACAGTTTTAAATTAAGCAAACTTAGAGTCAAATTATTCATCTTAAAATCTAATATTTAAGCAAAATACTAAAAATATAAAATCACTTTAATTTTGAAAGTCAACTTTTGGCCCCTTATTCAATGTAATTAAATAATTCCAAAATTCCTAAAAATTTAATAATTCACTTAAAATCTCAAAAAACTCTAATTTAATTATTCAAACTAGCAATCAGAACATTTACTTTAATTTTATCAATCTTTAATCTTCAACCAACTAAATCATCCCCGATTACTACGAGGTGACACGGGCTTACGAGGCTATTAATTAGCCTCAATGAAGAAGAAATAAACTTCATGGCCTTAGTAAACAATAAAGGTAGTAACTATTTAACCATTAAAATATACTTAAATTAAGATTTTAATATATTAATATTTAAATTCAAACTTAAATTTTTCCTTCAACCTTTAACAAACTCGAACACTAAATAACTTCAACAAATTGCCCAGTTCCGGACATACCCAAGCCACACAGCCTACCTCACCCATTTTAGATGATTTTCTATGACAATCAACTCTAGTTTAGGCTAGGCAGTGTTTGCTTTTTACCGCTGCGCCAAATTTTTTGAGTTTTCATTGTATGTTGTGATTGAAAATTGATTGATATGAGTGTTTACATCCTTTAAATTATAATATATAAATTGATATAATAGTTGATAGAATATCCTTAGGTTAGGAATGATCTGATTACTCATTGAGTTTTTTGCAGGTGGCCACGCTCATACAAGATAATAAAGTAAGGGGTAAAAGTTAATGATTTAACTAATGAATTCTTATGCAGGTGCTAAAATTGCTCAAATCCACTTTAAAATTAAAAGAGTATGGTCAAGTGTATATGAGTTTTCAGTGTAATGCACATATATATACTACTTGGGATTTATTTGATTTTAAATGCTTAAGAAAACCTTGTAGAAGAGTCTAGATTTTTTTATTTTAATATTGATGTAATTTATTTAAAGTTAATAGTTTTGAAAGTTAGACATTTGAGTCAAGATAAGTATATCTAAACTAAAATTCCAAAGAGGAAAAGGACATCTCTCAGGAGAGGCACCTTTCCATTTGGAAGCCCAAATTCAAATTATTTAACTACCCAAAGTGAAAGAATAACCTCCCATTCAGGGGAAGAGTTTTCTTCTTTGTTTGGGTATCCAAATATGATGAATCTAAGGAGCTCGAAGAAGAGGAGGATGAGGAGTTGAATACAAAGAGTATCACACTCAAAGTCAACTTACGTCAATCCTAGGATTTGAATCCAAGTTTATTATTAGTGGTGCTCAACCACTTTTAATTTATGCAAATTTTGGGTTATAATAAAGGGACATTTTACATATGGACATTAATTTATAGAATTAATTTGATTAATTGATACATTTGATTTATTTTGATTGTTATTAGGATTGTATATTTTTTTTAGTATTTTGGTGATTGCATGCCATTTTTTTTAGCCTGGATATGCAAAGGCTCGTGAGGGTACGCTAAGAAAATATTTTCTAATTAAAACCAATAAATTTTTTTTGGCTAATATAGAAACTCTAACGATCTAAGAAGTAAGCCCGGGACCTATGGGAGTTAGCATGAGCATATTATTGACTTTATCTTCCTTGTTAGGAACCTCCCTTCCTTCTGGTTCTGGCAAACTACCTGGGCTTTGAGGGTGTGGATTTGTCAAGAGGATCTTTTGCAATCTCTAGGAAAAAATGATTTTCAAGTCTTTTTAAATTTTCTTCATATACATTTTATACATTTATTCTAGTCAATCAGTTTGCATTACATTAGAAATCAATTAAATGTCTCTAAAATTTTAATTGTGTTTGATTCAAGCAACCTCATCCAGCATAAGTCAAGGGACCAATTAGGATCCGATCTAGACATCAGTCCCAATTCTAAAAAACTTTAACAATAATGTCCCTACCATTCTTTCATTAAAATTAACACTGCCCTTGCCAGTTCCCAAGTCCTGGATGAGAAAAGTGGAGGGTTGCGTTAGGTAGTCGGCAGCTGCATAAAATTTGACGAATAATCATGAGATGAATCCTTTAAAAAATTACGTTAATGCTAAGGTATCCCCTGGAAGCAACGTATTGTATGGCCTAAATACAGTGATAAGTGTGTAAGGGTCATTACACCGGTTCCCGGGTGCGGTGTTAAATAGGCAAGGGTTCCCATATTAAGGACGGATGTGGGCAAAGAAGCTAGTCCATGAAACTAAAATTAGGATATGAACCTGGAATATAGGCTCCCTTACAGGAAAATTAATGGAATTAATAATTATTATGATTTATAGGAAGACAAATATTCTATGCATTCAGAAAACTAAATGAGATGGAGAGAAAGCTAAATAGATTAATAGTTTAAGATATAAACTATGGTATTCTGGTAGGAGTCGTACTAAAAATGGTGTAGGTGTGATTATAAATAAGCGTTTGAAGGATAATATTATAAAAATTAACAAAACTAAAGATAGAATTATAGCTTTAAAGATTATTGTTGATGCTAAAATTGTTAATATTATAAGTGCTTATGCTCCTCAAGTCGGTTTGGATATAGTTCAAAATTAAAATTTTGGAATGATTTAGAAGAATTAATACAAAATATACCTCTTGAAGAAAGAGCTTTTATTGGAGGAGATTTAAATGAACATATTGGTAGACAGAAAGATGATTTTAAAAACATCCATGGTGGCTATGGATTTGGAACGACAAATGAAGGTGGTAAGAATATATTAGATTTTTCCTTAGCTTATGATTTCTTAATAGCTAATATTTTATTTAAGAAAAGAGATGAGCATCTTATAACTTTTAAAAATGGATATAATAAAATACAGATTGATTATTTTCTTATAAGAAAATTAGATCGTTTAGATTATAAAAATTGTAAAGTTATTCCGAGTGAAAATTAATGTACTCAACATCGATTATTAGTTTTGGACTTTAAGATAAAGGGGAAAAAATAAAAAAATTAAGTAAAACAAATTTTTAGGATTAAATAGGGGCATTTAATGAATATTAACAAAAGTATTTTTGAGAGCAAAGTTTTAGATCTTAATATTCTATCTGTGCATGAGGATGCCAATATTATGTGGAAAAAAATGGTTTGTGATATTAAGAATATTATTAAAGATGTGCTTGGAGTTTCGAAGGGAAAATCTCCTAATAGTAAAAATAGTTGGTGGTGGAATCC